>NT_176483.1:2297152-2302152 GCF_000188095.3 Bombus impatiens
GACTACGCGTCGACGAGATACTACAGTAACTAACAGGCCAAAGAACCTTTACGTTTTTTACTTTACTTTACGACTTTTATACGTTCGATCGGTTTAGCGTATAGCGGTGCGTTTGCTCCAACGTCTATACTATATACATATATAAATACGTACTGTTGTAGCAGAGTAACAATTCGGGTTCTTCGTCTTCGCAGAGGTCCAAAGCAGCCACCACGTGTGGTTTCGGTGTTCCCTCGATGTGAAGAATTCTCGTGCTTCCAGAAGCTGAGATCAATTCAAAATGATGTCGGACACCGCAGCAAAGCGTCCATTCGTTGTTCGAATCTGTATTTTCTACTATCGTTAGCAACGTCGGAGATTCGCTGGCGTTCAACTCCTTCAAATGCAAAAATCCTTCCACGGTGTCTGTGTCCGTAGCGGAACACCATGCGGTCCACGCGGCGCTATGTTTCCATTGGAAAACTATCAAACGTCGGCCGACCGCTACGCACTAAATAAAATAAAAAACGATATCCGAATTACCAAGGTAATCTGAATTTCTCTATTATCGTCCTATATTTATTCCTATATTTCCTATATTTATAATTCCTATATTTATAATTTACTCGAACAAAACTACTACTAACAAAAATATACATAACTATCGTACGAGTAGTTCAAGTAATTATTAGACAAATGGAAGATTAGATAATTTTGCTTTTTACTCGGTCCGGTAGATTCTAGGGTCTCGATACATCGTACACGCACCTATACTATACCATACTATACTATGTTTAGCTTTACTATACTAGTTTAATCTTGGAATCCTGATACAATATATATATATATATCAGATAGATTGGCAGACGATTCGAATTCGATCGGAGTCTGGAATCTTTTAGTATTTTTACGACAATTCCGAGTCCGATGATACGATGTTTCGACAAAAGCAATGGAAAACACTCGCCTACGAAACACATTTAAACTTTCGCGACTTACTACTCGCCATACGATCCAGATATTTTCAGCTTCGAATCGTGTTCCAAGCGATTTTCAAGCGTTTGCGATCCCAATACGCGTATTACGTTAAAAAACAAAGAAAAACTCATCTTTATACGAACAGCCAAAGCTTCGACAGCAAGATCGTAAATTATCGAGCTTTTAATCAATATATATCGGATATATTTATCGGATACAAATATACGCAGCAGTGTAGCGGATGTAGCTTCCATGTCCAAACAAAGCTTAAATAAGCAAAATTACATAAGAAGAATAGATTCCAAGTATAAGCGCTAATTCGAAAATAATTTCTTTAAATATTTGAGCAACGCGAAGCAACGATCGTTTTTCGCGTCTGTTTACACGTTACAAACACGATTGCTTTGTGTCAGTCGATCCACGCGAGTTACATCTGTACAGCGGATTTTACTCGAGAAATTACGTAAATTGTCGACAACTCGAAAAGTTAAGCCGCCACTGACCTTTCCTTGACAGCAACGTTTTTCGTCGTCTCGAGTCGATTGTCCAAATACAGTCTATTTTATAAACATACGCGCTACGTACTGCGTACGTTCGGTTAAAACGATAAATCGAAATAAGAGGAAAAATATATATAAAAGTTGCTCGTACTCGATCGTCGATCAACTCTCCACTCGACAATTTCAATTCTTGGGAAAAATTTGAAAAGCCACTGTCGTCTATTCTTTTTCTCTCTCCTTTTTTCTTTTCTCTTGTTCGGTACATACCATGCGCAAGTGAGAGCCACCAGGCATAGTAACGGTGTATAAATGGCAGCCCCGAGTTCTAGGTAGTCTTCTTTCCTTTATATGCGCTCGTCCTCTAACAGCCAAGGGACGAACACGAACACGAGTACGACGAATCAAGGGCTTAAATTTCGTAGTGGCTCGCGTGAAATTGTCGCAATCGTTTTCTTCGCTTTCGTCGCCGTCGTCGTCCGCATCGTCCTCGTCGCCATTGTCTTCGCACTCTTGATCGTCTTCACGATCGTTTGGAATTTCGGCAGACCTACTCGTCGTGCTATTCTCGAATTCTCTTAGACGAAAAACGTACACGTTGCTATCTTTGCCTTTGTCACCGGCTCGAAACAACAATATTCCGTGTTGCTCGACCACGTCTAGCTGTTTAATTTGCACGGACTCGTCGAAGATCAGTCTGTGCGATAAGCTGTCTGAAACAGAAAATGCATTGGAAGGTTCTTGCGTTTTGTAATTTCGTAGTTAGGAACAGAGAGAGAGAGAGAGAGAGCATCGGTTTTCTCTGTCCTCGACGAAGGAGAGAGTGCTCTCCTTTTATATATTTTATTATTTCATATATATTGTTATTTCATACACGCGTCATCTTCTTTCTTTCTTTCCTTCCTTCCTTTATGCCAACGAGCTTTTCGCTTAATAAATAAATCAATTTTCTGATTGTACAGTTTCGTACAATTTGTAAGAGAAGACGTATTTTCGAAAATATTCCCTGTAATGGTAAAATAAGGCTTTGATAAGGCTCGATTCACCTTCGATCAGAAAAGTTCCATTCTCGGTAGCCAAGATCAGCTTGTTATCCAGCCAAACGTCCCCGCATACGACTTCGTGCGGGAAATCCGGATAGATACACCTCGGCTCCCACGGTCTAGGCTTCAAAGGACCAGCAGTGGCCAAGGAAGTTGGCGCCAAACCTCTGACGATCGCTTCGAGTTTCAGGGCCTGTCCGACGCGCACCATCTCCACGGCACGGGTCTCCTCGCGACGTCGACCTGGAGCCTCCACGACATCCGACAATGCTCGTCGGTTTAACATACTCTGCGAAAATTTCATCGATTTTCCTTTCTACGGGGAGGGTGTGCCGCCAACAGCTAATACATACCGTACAGTTTTCGTTGCTCGCCAGGCGACGCGGGCGGTTCGGAAATTCGTGCAAAGGCGGAGGAAAGTGGCAATTTACCGTTTTCACGATCATTTTATCGCTTGTCCGTGCTCCGATCGCGTTCTCCGATAGCGCGTTGTTCGAGACGTCGTCGACGAAATGTCGCAACGCAAAAAACGGCAACGCGCTATTAAAAGAGACGCTCGAAGCCAGAATTCACGTTGTATCATCTTTTACGTACTCGTTATCGTGCGATAGCTTTGGTACAAGAAAACGTGTCGAAGCTTGTGTAAATATCGTATTTCGAGTAGTTTTATCCGCGTAGACGAAAGAATTCGCGATAAATACTCGTGATAAATAGTCGCGATTGCAATTACAAACAGCGTACTAATTAAAGGCAGCTTGACCGAATCTTCCAGCATTTTATCGAAAGTATTTCTTACACGCCTTCTAATTGGGATTTCCCTAATTTGGGTTTCCAGCTACAAGTCTTCTGACGAATTTTCAACACGAAGAATATTATAGATGGAACCGTGTTTTATCAGTAACAACGAATAATACCGCAAGCACGTATAAATACAGAGATGTTCGATTCTCGATAAGAACGAGTACACAGGTGCCGATAATACTGTCGGAAGTAAGAGCAACTTTATCAAAGAAGGATCTAAAAGCGGGAGGAAATGCATATAAATATGATTGATCGACTAGACTTACGTTGCTCTTGCTCTCCTGCGAGTGTTCTTGATACATATCCCGAAGAAGAGCGTCCAGGGTCCTTTCCCTTTTTTGAGCGAACGTTGGCGTGTTGAACGTGGCTTTCTCGCCGTTTATTAACTTGACGAGAAGAAATTCTCGCAGGGTGTACGGGTCCTCGAACACAGGCGGGCATGGAAGGCTCGGGCCAAACAGAGGAACGTTTTCGTCGCAGTAAATGGCCACGCGCCATCCTTTGCCGTTTTCTTCGGCCGATACCACGGCAAACACGTCTGTATTTGTAAATGTATCGCGTGAACGTCGAATTAACCTTAGGAAATATAATCCTTAGGAAAATATACAAGAAGATGGTGAAAGAAGACGTTGGAAGAAAGAATTTTCTCCGCAAAAGTGGCGTGTATTTGCGAGAATGGGCCGACACATTGTTCGCAAAGGTGCGAACTCGTCGACCACCAGCTGCAAATTTGCGCCGCGCATCGCCCGTTGTAGCCCGTTGTAGCAGAACCGACAAACAGGTCTGCGGCTTTGCAGCCGGCCGGTCGCTGGGTCAGGTTATTTACGGTAAAAATGGTATCGTCTACGGTATATCGTTATGTAACCGTCGTTATATTACGGGATTCTTAGGAGCTGCGACCAGGCATTAGCTCGTCAAAATGACAATTACGTCATATTTTTATCTTACTTTCTTCTTTCCTCTTTGTCTTACCGATCGATTAAAAATGATATTAGAAACTCAGCCTAGATCGAAAAAATGTAGATAAATGGCGTATCGACTTACGGGTAAATTGACTTTTGATGCAGTTTGGGTTGAAAGTGTCTATGGCGTTCGAGTCATCCGTGTAAATGATGTTAACGATATCGTTACCGATGTGTCGTTTTCTCTCCAATTGTTGCGGGTTGTCCTTCGAATAGGGAAGCATCGTACTCACATGGTACATCACTTCGTGTCCCGCGTACACCGTATAATAACTCTCGTTGCCAGTCATGTCGCCTGCAAACGTTCAGAGAGAGTTCGCACTTTGAAGAAGAAACTCCACGCGCTAATAACAACGACGACAAACGAACATGAAAAACTAGCGTTTACCTTACCGTCGACCATATTTTCAAACCATAGCTACCACCTACTAACTACATAGAAACGGAAATAAGAACGGAAATAAGAAATAAGTACCTTTTACGTCTAAACCACCTCGATACTTGTCCCAATTCTTCAGTTCTATCCTCTCGCCCACAATTTCCAGGAACTTGTCAAAATCTGGACTACCCTTCTCTGTAAACCGAGCGAACAGATCGCGTATCGAGACGAATTACGAATCAACGTTGGAATCGTATTTTTCTAAAACTTGAAACTCGGTATGAAACGGATACGAGGCGGTGAAAAGTTGCTCGCGTAACAGTGCTATAGACTCGCGAGAAGCTACTTTTTCGTACGACGG
>NT_176483.1:2307152-2310063 GCF_000188095.3 Bombus impatiens
ACACTCGGTCGCAATTATTTTTCACCCGAGTTATCCAAATAATTCTGCTGTACGATTTGCCGGTGCTCGTTAAAACTTTCCACGATATCCGAACCATCGAATAATAGTTTCTCTAATAGCGTCGTTTCTCTTGTTTCTAGTCGAATTCAGAGTGGCGAGTGAATCTCCGTAGCAAGGTTCATCGATTACCAAAGCGTATAACCGCGATCGGTTGGCGATCGTCGAACCAGTAGCAAACTACAACCAGCCCCTAAACACTGCTCTATCCAATACATCCGTCCAATTTTGCGTATCCGTCCGACTTTGTCGCGTTTATGCGTCGATACGATCGTCGTTGACGCGTATCTCTAAAAGAACAAACGATTAAAAATACGGAAACACGTAACTCGGAGAAATTGTTAGGTCCGAAAAGGTAAGGAAAATTCAAAGGATAAACTATAGTATCCGGAGTGGAGAATTTCTCAGCCTTTTGCCGTTTGTCCTCGTATCTTCTCGCGGGTATTTTAGGAGTTTTATACCTAAACTCTGTGTACGATCTTAGCCATAGCGTACGATAAGGTATATATATACCTCGATTCTAGCAATGACCTTCGACACAGCGCGAATTACGTTCGTACTCGTATAGCGATACGAGCGATACGCGTCGTCGTCTCATTCGATGCAATAGCGATGCGTAGAATCGTAAGCGATGATAAACGGTTAGCAGAGCAGCGAAGGAAGTTTCCAACGGGTTACTTCGAACGCTTCGTAGCGGCAAACCCAATATATCGAATATATAAAATAGCGCGCGTTACTACACGACACGCGTTATAACTGCTATATCGTATCGCAAACTCGCATATCGCTCAGCCGTTTTCCGACGCATAACGATAATAGACCATGTTTAAAGAAACGTACGCATGATGACTGGATCGTCGGTGAAGATGCGCGCAACGAGCAGCAGACGACAAGGCAGGCACGCAAACCGATCTCGACCTGTTCCTCTGGATCGTCCGAGAAGCAGGCAACGTCTCTTCGTCGCTGTCGCTTTCCGTCACCGAACTCTCCCTTCCCCCTTTGCTTCGCTTGCTCGAGAAATTCTTCTTCTCTATGCCGACGGTCGTCGACGAGGTCGAGTTCACCGACAACGAGACTGCCGACACGTTCGTCGACGAGCCGCTCGTCAACGAGACTCCTCGCAAACGAGACACCAGCTTTATGTCCAAGCACAACATCTTTCCACTCTCTCTTCTCTTTCCTCTTTAATTTCCCCCTTTAAATAGTTTTCCCGCCATCTTTACCGATGCACAGTTTCCGTTTCCTCGATCTCGTAATTGCTCGAAACAGCACCTTTCTTCTACTCGAAATGTTCACCTTTAATCCGATCCGGTAAAAAACGTCCGTCTTATTATACGCGAGATATCAACGTGTACAGCGTCATTTTCCTACCAAAGCCACAGCAACGACAGAAAAACTTTGCACACTGCAACCTTCCGATAATATGTCGATACCGTGTAGCTTCCCCCGTAGCTCTGTTACGTTCTTTGCCTCTTTCAAATCGATCGCTGTATCAGATACGTTACAAACGATTACTATGTTCAACGACGAACAATACCAACTTAACCACCGATTTACGCTAAGAAGATCGTAGATTTTCCATTTGCAAAGGAAAAAGAACGTTTGTTAATTTCTGAATTCTAGTTTCTTCTTTGCTTCGTCTCGTTTACTAAAATCAGCCAGTCAAGATATTATCTTCGTATCGATGTCGTAGAATGTAAATACTTTTTGTAAGAGCGAGCAAAATATCGAGCAGAGGGCAAAAGAGGGATAAACGAATACATTGTTCGGAGATGTCGAATCGATCCGATTCGAGGATCGTTTCCGAAATTTCATTATTTAATTAGAAAGAAAGAGAAGGTCGACCGATAACCAGATTCGAATTCCCTCGCCTCGAATCCGTATTTCCAGAAACAGAGTCGGAATTCTGTCAACATCTTACCACGGCCAGTATTCCGTTCGCATAATTATAATAATTTCTCGGTTCATCCTCATTAAGAGCTACAACGAATTCCAATACTTGGCCAGCGTAACTGTAGCCACCAACTGTTGCAGCGGCTACGAAAAGTATTTGTACGTCCTTCTAAGTATTACAGCATTTACTATTTTATTACTATTTAATTGCGCTCGAATACACAAAGTTTCGTATCTTTACTCGTTTAGTCGTATGTATTTTCATACGACAGCGAGAAATTTATTTTCCAAAAACGAATTCGAACGCTACAAAGCGAGCGTTAGCGAGTTTTACATTTCATTCCGATTTACACGTAGATGCTGAATTTTGTATATACGTAGCTCGAAAATCGCTCGAGGGCGAAAGATGCGACAATTCCGAACAAAAGTAGCAAAGTAACGATTAATGTAACAAGAAATCTGGATAACAGTCTAAACTACAGCCTTAAACAGTATATAGTACTATAAACAGGATATAGTATATAACGAACTTGATACCATCGCTAGTTATCCGTTGAAAGCTTCGAGGTTCGTAGCATTGGTGCCAAGTTGCGTGATTTATTACCATCGATAAACCACCTTTTTTAAACATGCTGGCTGTCGGACGCGCGCGGACATCGATATCATTGACCGAGTTTCCCTGTTCCGCAGGTCTCTAACCCTTTTGAAGATCGTGGCTACATAATGGAAAAGAGTACCGACGACACTGACCGAGTCCCTTTGCCTTTGCTTTCCTCTCACTTTTTGCTTAACCAGATCTTTCACGTTGAACGAAGCGGCAGTCGATAGGTTGATTTTAATAATCAGACTTCTCTTCCTCTCTCTCTCTCTCTCTCTCTCCCTTTCACTCAGCTTTGGCACGTTGAAGCTCGGTTATCGCGCCTGGATTGTAAGCGCCCTCCTCCTCCTCCTCCTCCTCCTC
>NT_176483.1:2310617-2333107 GCF_000188095.3 Bombus impatiens
CAAAAAAAAAAAAAAAAAAAAAAAATGCGTCCGATTATTCGATGTAGGAAAGTAAGAGAGATAAAAAAAAATGTACTGCTATTATCGATAATTGACAAGAGAGATCTTTTTCTCACAGTCTAAAAGATATTCGATGCTGAATCGGTTAATATAATTTCTGCCTTTCCACTTCCTTAACCCTACGATTTTTCTCAACGCGGGATCGAGCGTTCGCTTGACTGTAAAAAATTTCATTTTCAATTCGATTAATTTTATTTATCGATCGTTATCGACGATAGAGACGTACGCGTGTTTTAAAAACGAACGAAGAAAGAACGTTTTAAGGAACGATATTACTTCGATATTCACGATATCGATATCAATCATTTTCACTTTTCGTTATTAATTTCCCAACTATTTCAAATGACATCGTATAATTCGCAAAAATATCGATCCTCTTGCAACAACAAAGCGTCGATCCCTTCGTTTTTTCTCCCCTTTCTCGTAAAAAAAATCTTCAAAGTATCAAACGGGCATATACTCGTTGGTTAAATACACAAAAATTCAAATCTTTCGTTTACGAATTTCGTAACGTTCTATGCAGTTTCGTTCACACTGCGAAAAGTGCCAAGATCTTCGGGCAATCGTTTTCATTACCTATTTTACGATGCCCTTTTCGTCCCATTGCGACCACCGTCACCGTTATTTGATCGTCGAACGACTCTAAAACGAATCGATCTCACATCATCTTTCAATAGAAAGGCTTTCTTACAGCCTCATACCCGTCACATAGCCACCAAACAGTTTCATTATCGACGATTCTCGCGGTCGATCATCGACGATCAACGGTTCGTTCGAGCGTAATAGCTGCACATAGCCACTGTCGTCGAGTTCGTGTCCGGACGACCTGGATCTCGGCCGCCGTCGATTCAGCCTACGTATCGTATCGATGGGAAAAAGAAAAACGAAAAGGCGTGGATAGAACACGCGAGTGAAACGATAACACACGGTAGCAGTGACGTTACCGCGTCGGTAAGCACGAAATCGATAAATTGTGACGAATCGATCGAGTATCGGATGGATGAAAAATCGAAGAATTTGCCACGGGTCTCCAAACCCTACTGACAGAGGCAGGACACGACTCTTTCCGAACGAGGATGCAGCGAGTCACGATCAGAGAGCAAGTACTCTTACTAACACGGCGACTCGACGACTGGCGCCGCGTCGTCGAGCTCATTGGCTCTCTTTTGCGAGCCTCCTCTCACGCCCTCCGCCCCTCTCTACCGAGATCTATCTCGTACGCTTTCTGTCTTACCGCGGTGGCTTCGTTCCTTTCCTGTTCGCGACCTGTACGTGCGTGCTCTCTCTATGCATACGCCTGTCTCCTTCTACCCTACCAACCGACCTACGTGACGGCGCGGCGACGCGGCGACGCGGCGACGCCGCACCGCAACGCGCTCTCTCCCTCGCGTTTTATATCGGCCAAACTTTTTATCCTCCTCGAATTCTGCGCTTTGCACATTTTTCCAGCATTACATATAGATTGAATAAAAAAAGTTGCTTAAAAATTATACCGCTACTACTATACTATACTATACTATACTATTATACTACTATACTACTATACTACTATACTATTACTATACTATAACAAGAATATTCTATATATCGTACTGTGTGCTGTAATACTGTATTATATAGTTATATTATTAAACTCTATTATATAGTAATATTGTATTATTAGTTATATATAAATACTGCAGTATTTCGCGATTACCGTGGAAATAACATTTTTAAAAACATCTATTTACTTTGTCAATCGCATAGTATAATTCTTAAGGCATTGTAGCGCGAGATTCTTCTGCATTTACGACAGATCTAAAAGCGAAGCGATGCATAGAACGTATATAATATGCAAAAATATCGATATTATCCAAAGTATAGAAATTATTAGATGAAATAATTTTCTATCTAGATTACATCTTTTTAATTATATTCGGCAAAATATACAAAATATAAATATTCGATATTGCTTATTTTATTATTAATAAGCCCAATAAGCCGAACGAGCTTAAAACCAACATTTTAACTGTTTTATTATGTTTATTTTCAAAATAACATAGAAACAAACTAACTTTAAGTTATAAGATCAAATAAATTATTTTCGAACAATTTTCCACTTTAGTCGACTGCTTCAAACGAATTATGATAACGAATATTTTCGAATACGAATACGGATATTTTCTTCTGCCTATTTCTTTCATTTTTTCCCTTACTCTAGTTAATTGGTACTGTACTTGTTACTGCAATAGCAGGTATCATGGTGTTGTTTTTGCGAATATAGTTCTATGTATTAATTAGCCAATTAATATCGGAGAATAATTGGAGATAAGATCGAAATAAGATTGCGCTTCAGGGTATAATTTGTTTAATCTGGAATATAAAAATATTAGATATATGTATGCATACTTGATTTGCAAGTTGCTATTTTGTTAAACATTTTCCTTGCCAATAACAATACGTATATATTAATAATCAGATACTATGTATATTATTATTACCTACTACTTTAGATGAATGACGAACAATAGTTTGGTTTATTCATTGAGTAAGCTCGGTGGTTTAGTTCATATTCTTTACCTTCGGCGTACACAGTTATTGTTTGCACCGAAGGGTGGCGTTAAATACTCCGTCCTAATCAATCGATCCAAGCGTTCAATGACGGCCATTTGGTAAAACAATTCTCTCTGCGGTTAAGATATTTTTGCAAAAGCATTCTAGTTTCTTTTATACCAATCGTAAGATACCGAAAATCATTTATCTCTCCTAATTAATTCCTTACCTACAGTTGAACTAATAATTTATGATAATTACTCTATTCATTTATATCAATTTATTCATAGAATGTATTCATGGAATCAAGGGAGCAAGTGCAATTTAGAGCACAAAGGCAACCAGTTTTCATCATCCATTGATGCGTGCTACCATTGGTAAGTCGCATGGTTTCGTTTCTTCGACGATAAGTTCAATGTTCATGTATAATTATTTGGAACCACATGCTGTACCTATTCTAATTGATAAATTTCAGTACATACGCCGGAGACGCCGTGGAATGCGTGCGTTTTAGCCTTAATTATTCGTAAGATAGATTAGTCTATGTTAAGCGCATTGTAAGCTCATCGTGTACAATGATACTTATCCATCTTGCAAGGAAAATTAAAATTCTATTCTCTTTTTCTGCCGAAACACGCGTCCATTGATTCTTCCGAAAGATCGCGAACTCGTTCGTTCGTGCCGTGATTTTTATTTGATTTTCCGATTGATTGCAGTTTCTCTTTGGCTTCCCCCTACTTTTAGGGGGACATACAGCGTCAGTAGCTTCATTTTCTTTCTCTCGTCCCAGGTTAGACAAATGTGTCTTTGATGCCGAATGCAAACCAGTGGGGCTACGAATTATCGTACGATGTTTATAAAGATCGATATAATCATTGTGTGAGATATAGATATTGCGCGATGTATCCTTTGTTTGAAACTTGGAAAGATTCGTGTAAGGGCGATTCGTGGAAGATGAACGTTTATAATGTAAGATGTATACGCCCTTTTCTTCTTTTGTGTAGATCGTTTGACTTTCCGTATCTGCTTGTATCACCGTCATCCCTCCCACCACGCCACTTTGGAAGCTGCTCAGCGAAACTAAGGTGCGACGAGTCCATTCAGTCGTCTTCTTTTCTATCGATAACATGGATCACGTTGCGTCAGGTTTGTAACCTATTCTAACCTATTAGCGGCGTCACTTCTTCATTACTGTCATTACTATATTTTTTACTATCGTTTATATCTCGTTATTAATATCGTTTAATCAATCCACGTTTATTTAACGATTTGTCCAACATTCAGATAATGAAATTAGGTGGTTTTCTGAAATTTTTTGTTCGTATCTCTCTTTAATCGTCTATTTACAAAATGATATTGTTACCGGTAGCTTGTATCGTAAGCTTTCGTAATAAAATTTGAGTTTGATCGTATTTTCATGTAATTATTTTATACATTTCTAGTTTGTTTTTATGCAGGTTATCGATCGATGGCAGAGATAATATAGAAGTAACAGGAATATTAATATATGGACGCAACGACGATCAGTCTGATGAATTTTCATGGAAATCTGGTAACGTTTAATTTATTTTAACTAAGACAGCTGTGTATGAACGGTTCTATTGCCTTTTTATTCGAGCATGGCTAACATTTGATATACAATTTATGTCTACTTTAAAATATACTTGATACATATTTCATAATAGATCGTTTCGTAATTATTTGGAATATTAAGATGAAAGTAAATACGATTAAACAAATCACTTTTTTTCATTCAAATATATGAAATCATTCTCTTATTTCAAACGAACTTGTAACAAATTATTTTAT
Source organism: Bombus impatiens (assembly GCF_000188095.3). Lineage (NCBI taxonomy): Eukaryota > Metazoa > Arthropoda > Insecta > Hymenoptera > Apidae > Bombus > Bombus impatiens. The sequence continues at coordinate 2,315,019 of NT_176483.1, forward strand.
TGTTTCAACCTAATTCATAATGTAGAATTCTTGATAATTTAACGATAGCTTCGTGTAGACAGTTTGAAACATAGAAATCTTAACAATAATAGCTTGAACTATTTCGATAGGTATTGTAACACACTAGGTATTGGTATATCGAATTCAAATTATTTTTCTATATTACGTAAATTTCCTATAGTTTCCGTCATATATTGCAACTTTGTAATTTGTGTCTTTTTCATAGAGGTGGCGCGCAAATAGACTGAAATACTTCAAAGCAAGGCTTCGCGCGCGTTTCTCTAGCATTCTTTAAGCATTCTTTTAGTTGTGAACTTTTGAATTCTTGGAAATATTTTCGGATATTTATAACACGCGACCGTTGTGTGTTAACTATGTCTCGTGTTCTAATAACGAACATTCGTGGTATGATTCTCGTAAATGAAATGATCGATTCCCAGTTTCGGTTAGGACAATAGTGGTGGTTATATGAAATATTACACTGAGATAACGGTTTACAATTCGCACTTTATTCCAACAACTTTGTAGAGAAGATAGTTGGGCTGGTGCGTATAGATAAGTCAAGTAGGTGACTGATCCAAGGATGGAAACCCGGTCAAGAGATGTCGACTGTTCTAAAGATGGAAAATCAGTAAAGTTCGGTGACGATGCTATGGCGAAGGAAAGCTAGCGATGGGTGTGTCTAGCGCACGGGACCATCGGATTTGTTGGTGACAGTTTTGACTAGGAAAGTGAGGACAATAGTCATTGCTTCTGATTGGATGAGAAAAAGGTCGGTGGGCAAGGAAATGTTCTAACCGCCCCCGAGAGAAAGTTGCTAGCCGGAGACACCGAACATGAGAAAAATCAACTTTCCCGTATCATTCCGTAGTAGACAATAAATTTAAGGAACACTTGAAATAAAAGAACTATGAAAATGCCAAGATTTATGGTGGGTCCTGAAGACTATCGAGGGTACGCAGTAACGATGCGTAGACAACTGGCTGTCATCTTGGCCGCGGATTGGGGCCTGGTTTGTGTACAGAGTCACCGGACGTAACATTATGTATTAACGATATAAACGATATCTTATGTTTTGTTGTAGAGATATCACAGCTTCAACTTTTCCGTCTTCTTTGGGAATGTTCTAACAGTGGCTCAGAAGCCAAGAACGTAAGTATCTTTACATATCGTACTTTAATTATGTCTATTCTGTATATTTCGTATATTTCGTATATTTCGTATATTTTGTATATTTTGTATATTTTGCTTTGAACGCTATTAATTAAGGAATACAATTTGATTAAAAATCTTCTCAGGTTATTTTTCTATTAAATAGGATCTTCTCAGGTTATTCTTCTATTAAAATAAAAAGAGTGTTAGTTAAAGTCTTAATATCGAATTGTAAAACAAATAACTAACATATTTCAGAAATTATTCTAGATTTTAAACTTTCATATCAGAGTTTCAGTTTTTGTACTTATCGAAGTTTATTAGCAAAGTTACAAATTCAATAAACTTGCATTTTTCATTATCTCCAGCTTTCCAAATAATCAGCAGTCATTCATCGTGTTTTGTTCTGCAACAGATTTTTCCTGTCTGATGTTAGTCTTGGCGATGACATTCGCTGGGATAGCGCGGCAATTCGATGGCGTAACGCTTCTGTTCCTCTGCTTCTAACGGTGAGTCGCATGCATTTCTGTTCCTCCGGTCACTCAATCGTGTGATAGGATGGAAAGATGCGAATCGGCGTGGGGTTGTATTACGTAGAACTTTTTGCGAGCATAATGACCGCGGATATTTTTTAAACTCGCGAGTAGTAACATTTTTCTCAAATCTTTATTTATTAGTTGAGGATAGGTCTTCTCGCACATCGCGATTATAATAATTAGTTTTTTAATAGTTAGTTGAAATATATACATTTGAGAATATACTCGTGGTACTTATAAATGTGTATATTAATATTCGGTAGAAATAGGCAAATATCGACACCTGAATATACCTGTGTCACATAAATATATTTGATCTTAAGCGATGAATTTCAGTATAAATAACGACTTCAGTATAAATAGTTTTTTTTCAATTAACTTCTTTTTTTTTAATTTTGCAATATTAAAAGTAAAGTTATTACAATATGAAACGAAGTAATAAAACATAAAATCAAAGAAAGTCAGTCCGTTAAATAAAAATTGGACAAACCAATCGTCATTTACGTGGCCAGGTGCTACTCGAACGGCAGGAACAAAAAATATAGTATTTACTTGAAGATGAATAAATTTTAGATTTTTTTGCGTGAAAGGAGGGTGGACGCAGCACCTCCTCGCGGCGAGACCCGGACAATCAGTATTATTTGATATATAATTACTAATTGTATCGCTATACAACAAAGCAATGAACTGTATAACTGATATAATTATTAATTATACGGCAAGTAATACGAGCTAATTGGCTGCGACCCTGACTAGGTTAGGCAACTGAATAGGTTCCGATCGATGCATCTATGATAAACTACGCTAGTGAAATATGATTCAGCCATAATTTTAAAGTGTAACTAATAATAAGTACCTTTAGTATTTGGTAGTAGATATATATATCTATCCATACCAGCCACGCGTACACGGTATAGGGTATAGTATAGAAACTAATAGGAGTAGAAAAATTAGTTGAAAGAAGAACTTGTTTTTCGAGGTCCTACTGTAATTTACTGTAATTTACTGGAATTTACTGGAATTTACTGGAATTTACTGGAATTTTTTAGGTGTTGCAAACACCAAATAAATATTTAAATTTCCAAATGCAAAGTTAATATAGAACCGTGCTGTAATTTTCTTGTGATAAGCTTCGTTTCTTTTCAACGGGGATGTACGTATCTTCGAGCTCGGGCTTTTCTCGATACACACAGGTATCTATCGATGCGCATTGTCGTTCTCTTCTTGTCGCCCTGTCTCTTTTAACAACCGCTTTAACAACTTTAATATCCCTCTTCTTCTTTCTCCCCCTTGTCACCCTCCCTCACTCTCTCTCTCTCTCTCTCTCTCTCGCGCGCGCGCGGTCGATGCGGTCGACTTCCACTTGGTCGAGCGTGATCGAAATTGATCTACGCGGTATAAAAGAGTACCGCCGTGCCGGTCGGGACACCTCGGTCGGCCCGATAGCAAAAGAGTTAATTATAAAGAGGCGAGCGACAAAATCCGATACGTCGTCATCGCGGTGGCTAACGGCGACGACCAACCAAGCCTTATTGTTAGTGCACGCTCGTTCGATCGCAAACTGAACGACACCCGGTTTATCGGACCACTAAGAGATCGATATACATATAGACGGCAGATAGGTCAGCAGAAACACTCGATTTCACGTTGAGATAAAAAAGCATAAAGCTAGCTTTTATTTGGGATTGGCGGTTTTAAGATTCGATTCGACCTACGAGTCGATATCGTGTACGCGGTAACGGCGAGAGCATGTTTTTCGATCGCATGTTTTCGATGATCGAGGGGACGTTGTATCGATGGAGAATTGCGATAACATTACTCTGTTTTGCTGCACACAGAGATATGTATGTCAACGGTTGAAGAATATCGTAGCTGCGTCGTAATATCGTGCTGCGAAATATCGTGCATACGATACGAATGAGAATTAGGACTAGCGATACGAATAAGAAGAGTACGTTTTTTGAAAGGTTGATTGGAAAAGCCCGAGTGAGCGTAAGAGGGACGACGAGGAGGGTGTCGCGTAAAATAACACAAGAGAACAACAACAACAAAAAATAGAAAAAAAGCTTTATTTTTTATTCGGCGGAAGGATCGTTGGGATATCGATGGCTCGTTAGGCACTTTGGCGATATACATTGTTTATACATGCCACGTCTTTATCTCCGATTTTAAAGTGAGCCGGTCGTGACAGCGGTCTGGTCTCTGATGTGAATTGACGTTACGAGGGAAAAGGTTGGCTGGGAAGTGCAAAGGAGATGCCAGGCGAGGAAGGTTACGAAGAAAGTTGGAGAGTTCTCTGCCTAGAGAAAGAGGCAAGTCCTAGCGAGATAGCCCGTACGATATAGTCGATCGATCGAATAATACGCTTGCAAAATTTTGTCGTATTTGGTTATATATTCTGTTTATATTACCAGGTTAACTCACTCCTTTGCCTGTATCGCAAAAATTTCTGTTTCGTATATGGTTCTGTATTTTCTCTTATTGCTCTTTACGAGCTTACATACGATACTTACATATACGTATACGCTGTTTGTACGATATAGATTATAACGCAAAGGCAGAGCGCGATTCAATGTATAGTTGTCTCGTATGAATTGACTCGAAGACGCGGATTAGACGTAAACAGGGAATTCTTCGAAATAAAATTCCCATTTTACAACGCGATACGAGCTTGTTCGTGAGATCGTCAACTTAAACGAAGAAACAAACAAAATATATAATATTTCCACTCACCGTGCAGTCCATGGTAAAACCTTGGTGCCCTCCAAACTGATGCTCCTCAATTCGTATTTGGATCTGTGTCGAAGCGGTGAACCAGGCGCGGCGGTGGTCGCGTGGAGAACGTTTCTCATACTCTTGGCGCTACTTCCGGTGAGCGCGTGTCTCCTGCCTGTTGCACCCTCCCTCGTCGATTGGTTTGTCGATCTCTTCAAAGAACTCATCGCTAATACGAAGATTTCCTTCTTAACCAGCAACTCTCTCGCATTCTTTCGAGTATTCAATCTCTCAACGACTTTTTCGTAAAAAGCATCGATCAAAGAAATTTCGATGTTCGTCTCTAACAAGGTACATACGTATCGGGAGAATATTGTTTCCAAGATAACGTCACTTATCCGGCGATTATTATTATTATCCGGAGAGAAGTTTTTAGAGGAAATTACTCAAAGTATCGTCCGTTTCAAAAAAATAACATGGACAACGTAATTGTTTTATACCGTTTCAGGATGGTAGCTCCTTCTTTCTTAAAGTATCGCAACTAATGTTCTCTCGTCCACTTTAAAATTATTTCACCGATCGATACGATCGAAATCTTATAGAAATCTTATAGAAATGTCAGTTTCTTTAAATTACGTTCAACTGGTCTATTCGAGAAAACAGATAGACATTTTTCCAGACCATTTCACCAATTGTTCATCCACGTACTTTGATTTTCGGATAGACGGTTTCGAAGACGGGTTTACAGTGAATTTGAAATAATACAATTAATCGGGAACTTGAAAAGCAGCGCGTTTCGACACAGCGAAAAGTAGCTTCAAAGGTATTCCTGGCAATTCTTTAACGGCCCATTCGCAAAGTATCGGCAAAAGAAGCTTCCATCGCTGGCTAACCGTCGAATTCCTCTTGAAATTTTACGTCCAATTGCCCGCCATTCAAAGACCATCTTTTAACGCGTCTTCCTACTTTCCAAAGATTCGCTTCCATCGGTCTTTTACTTGAACATACAACTTGCTTTAAGTACAGTTCCTTGCACTGCAATTTATAGACGATGGTGGAAATATCAGGTCAGTGGAACCGAAGAAGATTATCCTGTCCCATGTTATAAATTAATATTCTTCGGAACAACGTGTATTCCGAGCATTTTGTCGTGACCAGTATTTCCTTCAGACCAGACTTTTTGTCATTTATATAAGGTACCATTGGATAGCATTAAGGTACCATTAAGAAACGAACGTTTCTTCTATATCGTTAATTTACTTTCCCACGAAATTTTACATCGAGATCGCTCTGCGTTCTCAAACTCGACTCGGATCGAACGTTTCTTCTTTCTTGAATTTTTTACAGAATAGAGCTACTTACTGATCGCTATCGCGTCTCCAGTGATTCACCGATCGTTCGTATTCCATTCGCTTATTCGAATGTAAATTTCTGTTCCCTCAGAAACCCGTCAAATCACTCTTCTACGTCTTGAGATTTCTTATTTCAAACGATCAATTATCAATTTTCTTGCCCGAATTCTTTGTAAAAGCGAATCTACGACCACGGAATATCTTTATCCTTCGTAGAAACATCGTCGAATCTCGGATAATTTCATCCTCGATTTGGTACATTCGTACTTCCGAAGCGATTTTTCACAAACTAGTATTAGCGATAATAATAAAGTAATATCATTGCGTATATTTTCTCTTTGCAGAAGCGAGAGTCGATCTTGATCGTAAGATAACTTTGCAATCTGTAATTCAATATCCCACTTGGATAAATATCATCCGATATCTTGGCTTCTCTAATCTTCTTTGTTCGAGAACTTTCTAGAAATATCGGTCTCTAATCGCCGAACCACTTTGCAACAGCACCAAGTCTCCGGTGATTCGTCAAAATCCTCGATTCAGTATCGAATCTCGTAAAATTTGTATTTTACGATTTACCATTTATTCCCGCCTTCGAGTCTTCAATATCTTGGAACAAATCCTCCCTTCTTGGATGATCTTTCTGGAAAAACAATCCTTCCCTTCATTGCAAAAGCGAGTCGCCGATTACGGACTAGCTTAAAAACACCACCGATCGAACAAACGAATCCTCGATCTTGCGAAATCTTGGATTCGATATCGAATTTTCTCTTCCTCTCTGTCGGCTACGAAAATCGAACGTCAGCTACCAAATATTCTCCTCTTCGAGTTTCTTTACTCTTCAAAATCGGTTGTAGAATAATTCGGACCAACTATCGATCCTGCAACGATTAATCGCTGTTCCCCGAACGAAGAATTTCACGAACGTTCCATCGGCCCATCTCGCGGTGCACAGCGTGACAATGTCGAATCAAAGCCGACAGCAGCTCATCGTACGTTCGGTTCGCCCGAGGTTTCTGTCGTTGTTGGTCGGACGAGCAACTGATCCGTCGCGTCGGATGAACCGACCGTCATAAATGACCGCGCCACCTTTCAACCCCACTCTATGCAGCGTGGTTCGCCACTATAACACAGCCCCACTCTCGTTGCTTCTCTTGTACGATCATCCGATCATCCGATCGTCGCACGTTTTCCCCCGGCCGATACCCTCTTTTCAACTACTTACGCGCTTCACTGATTCGGGATCGATCCACCATCCGATCTCGACGCTTCCATGCTACGCTGTATTCCCGATAAACAGCCGTGTATCTATAGAAAATATCACAGAGTATTTCGTGTCGCGTATCATTGTTTCGCACGATTAAACGCGCTTGCTTGCATTCTTGCGTCGCTCGAATCGAAGAACTTGGAGAGCACTTGTTGCTACATTGACGCGTGTATGCTACTATATCGAGGAATGCATATGACTATGGCCATGTCTATGGCTATCACTACGACTATAGCTACGGCTCTGTCTATGGATATGGGAGATGGGGGATGGAGGATGGAGAAGATCGGATCTCAAGCCTGTACAAGTACAATTCTTTTCGATATATCACGTTTCATTCAACTCGACATCTATATCGGGCAATATGTTCTGCAGTATCGTTTGTTTCTTCTTTGATTTTTCACAATTTTTAAATTCTCCTTCTCGTTGATCCAAAATCGGTTTAATCTATAACATTTTACCGGTGCATTGGATCGTTGCTCTCTTCATAGTATGAATATCATATTGTTTGCGACGTTCTTAACATTTTTCTTCGTCGTCTGCTTTTCTTTCTCTCTGTAACATCTTCTCGCCGTTATAGAACAAAAGTATAACTTCTTGATAGCGTTACTCGATAATTTGCATAAAAGATTCTGTCGCCGGATTCTTTTACCGGCTTCCAAACATAGGACATTAGTCGGCAAATTAATTAATTAGGAATACACGTATACACAGACTCTTGCAATTGTTTGACAATTTCGCGACGCACAGTTTCCCAGCCATAAGATACGCGCAATTTGCAACGGAGATACTCGGATAGTCGGATCTTTCAAATGATTTAGCGTAATATATCGTTCGCAACGATGCAATTTGAAAGAAGCAATTAATTAACAAAGAGGACATTGAAAAAGAATCGATCTTTGCGTAACCGTTTTGCTACCAATGTTGCATCGTTGCATTCGACCAACACGTATCTTTAGCACGCATCGAGCTCCGTGCCCGATTAACAATTTTCTATGATCATTTCAATGGTCAAACAATTTTTTCCAGGCTTTTTTTTCTTTAATAATTGTAAAAACTATACTTACCCTTTACAGTGTATATGTATACTTGGTTTTTTCTCTCGTCGACAGACCAACACTTTCTGCTAGCTTCTAGTCAGATAGTCGAATCTATCTGCAACGTGTTTGATCATCGTCCTATCTTTATAAAGAAATTTCTAACTAAACAATTAATACGTTAAAAACTATTAATACGTGCGGTATCCTGTTTCAATTCTATGCAGAAAATTGCCTTAAAACGTTAATGGTTGGTGGTTAAAGCACGTAACATTACGTGGTTAAAGCATAGTAACACATTATATCGTAACAAGAGAAAATATTATTGGAGAGTAGCTGAACTACGTTAGAAGAGCAGATGTCGGATATCGCAAGTTGTATCGTGTTACTCTACCTTCTACATCGCCATGTTTTACAAATCTTTTTTTGCAAAAATGACAAATATATACGTTTCGCTTATCGGCGATTCATCGTGCCAAACTATCGTCAAGTACGTGAGCGGATTTTTCGGTTAAATATCAATCATTTAGGATATAACTGCGCCCGTTTGTCATAGAAAATGGGCCCTCTCTTGATCTTACAATACGACGTTGTTACATCTCGCAAACGACCAAATACTTTCTACCCAATCTCGAAAGAAATTTCACCGCATAAACACCGTATCGTACGTCGTAAAAGAAAGGTTTTCTTCGATCCAGTTGCTTTTTACCAAGACAGGAAACTCTTTCGACGGTTACTTAAGTGGCATGTACGTATTACGCGCGATTAGAATGTTTTAACAAATTTTTCTTGTTGTTGTTGTTACTCGTATTCGTATTCATTTTGTGATCAAAATGAGAGTAATTTTTATCGCAGCGTAATATATAGCGTAATATTTTTGTGCTTGAAAACTTGTATACCTAACAATGTAAAAGGTGCAAAATATGGCCAAAACGATAAGAGACCTGCATAAAAACAATAAAAATGAGAAACCATTCGGAAAATCTACTTTTTTTTTATACGTTTTTTTTTATACTCATGGGCGTCCCCCGACCCCTCTGTCACTCTTGGAAGCGGCGGGGTAACGTCGGACTATATCGACTAAAAGCCCACGGTGGACCGCCTGTCGCTCAAGTGGGATGCCCCGGGACCTTTTTCCCATTACTGTCGGAGCACTCTTGCGTCTTCTCCTGTCCGAGGACATTGGGTGGGACCATCCCTCTCAACGACATCGGCCTGTCGGCCTCTATGACTACCTGGGACGGCGTAGGGCCGTCCTTCGGCGCGGAACCCTGCAAGGGCGGGATGTACTCACCCTCTCCCGCTCCCGCTCTGCTCGTTCCTTTACGAGCATCGCAAGATCTACTACAGTTTCTTTATAGTATTGTAAATGAGCGTGTAATACGATAGCTCCGTTAATCTGATTTTATAATTACAAAGAAAAAGGTAAAGGTATTTTTTAATAATTGTATCGCTACTGTAATACAGATCGTCCTCGATTTAAGCGGAATTAGTAATATCTGATAGTTTTCCATATAAAAAGACAGTTTTCGTAATAAAAAACGAAGAAAGAGAATATGTCATAAAAACAAAAGTTTTTATTACTCTTTAATAAAGATAGAAGAAGAAACGTGGAGTGCGAATATCCTATGACTTTGATATAGGTAGAAGCTAAAAAAAAAAAAAGAAAAAGCTTAGGTTTTACATAAAATTGATGAATTTATAAGTTAATTTTATTCGTATCGAATATCTGATATTCTGTAAGCTCGATATATTTTGTATTATTCGCAAAGTAATCTTTTCCAGCAATAGAAAGTAGTTTACAATATATTCCTGGAGAAGTTTCTTGAAAATTTGCCAATTTTCAATATAATTCGATTATTTTACATAGATGCGTAGCAAAAGTGTTAAATATCGTTAATACGGTCATGGTGGTTTTCAATGGTTACAAAGGTTCTCGAAATGCGCCACCGATCGTTAAGAAAGCGAATTTGTCGCGTGGTTAGTCGTAGATTCGTTTCTTCAACTCGTTTCGGGTTAACTCGTACGTCATGATTGGATTCGTTTCGCCAAATTCTACAGTTTCACTCGTCCAATAATCTCAGATATTCTTACCCTGTTCGACGTTTCTCGCTTTTTCCATTTACAGAATTCGAGTGACAAGTGGAGAGAATGGCTAACCGTTGTTCCTCCAATGTATCGACTGTTCATTATCGAGATTAACGTTTCTTAACGCCTGGCGAAAAATAAATAATCAACTATTAATATCAAACACATGCTTCCAATCTTTTACATTCTTTCAACATATATTCCATTCACAACTCAATTTTAAATGGAAATAAAACGAGCAAGAAAAACAGTCGATTTATTATACGGATAATAATTTCTTCCGTTGTCTCGAATTAAATAAAAAGCTCGGGTGTTCGTGCTTCGATGATCCAACAGTCGACGCATTGAGTCGCAAACACGCGAATGCTCGTTCGAAAATCTGTCGATATTCGTAATCGTAGAGAATTCGTCGGGAATTCGTAGAGATATCGTAAAGAAGGCGGCAAAATTGCCTCTTCGATCTACCAAATGCGAGAAGGCAGTGAAAAGTTTGATCATCCTGGACGATATGAAATTAAGAATAGATATTTCAAACGGTACAATTAATAGAAAGGTACAAAAATAGGAGAATAATGCGACATTCGTCGAAAATGCAAATGCCAATTTGTAGAAATCTGGATATTATAACAGAGGTTATATAGTTTGTAAGCCGTAGATATTGAAGGGGCACATTTTCAATGTCCACTGCTCTTATCTTCACTGTGATCGAAAAAATCGCCTTTTTAAATCGCCCATTAATTTTTTCCCAATTTAATCACAAAAATTTTTTCTTACTTGCAATTTACCTCTTTACATATTTCACATATGTATTTCCAATATTCAAGTACTTTTTCCAACGATGCTTCCAACTTTATAATCGTTTAAAATTTCGATACTCGTTTCGAAGCTACGAAAATTGTAAAAAATATAATCTTTTTTACATGCTTGCAAATATTGCTATCTCGTACGTTGCAATGTTGTTGCCACTTTGACAACTATCTAGACGAAATACGTCGAGGAAATATGTTCAGATACGAAATAAAAGATATTACAATACAAGGTTACTAAAAGTCTTTCGTACTCGGAAAGTCTGGCTTCTCCGGGACCTCTTTAAAGCATCGTTCAGACTAGTCAAGCCATTTTTATTCGAAATATATGTATCTCTCTACGTTTCAACCAAACTTGAAGTTCTTTCTGCAAAAATTCACTCGAAGGGAACGACAGATGTTTGCTGGATCGTGTAACGTTATTTCCAGTTTTATTCTCATCACATTTGCCTCGAGTCCGAATTCAATGACGGTGAGCATATATTATATATGCTTTCTATACATATTCTCCTCGGATGATTTTTACACTTTTTAATCTTCTCTAACTTATTCTTATAGCGGAAAATGACATGCCCGATGTACCGGGCAGATTATTAATTCGTATCGGACATAATAATTAATTTCTCGTTCAGATAGATCGTGTCTCTTTCTAATACCGCTTTTCAAATGCTTTAATAATCCAACTTTTACATTTTGTTTCGTTACGATAGACATTCCAGGAAACATCGCCTCCTTTAAGTCTAAGTCCAAGTTTCGGTTTAAGGCGGGCGATCACCTATTTTAACGCACACGTTTGCGTCAGAAGCAGTTTCGTTCTATCTCTTAGCTGGATGTCGCATAACGACAAGCAATCGGTTGTACGACGTTACGACAGTGTTCGGTTCGTATATGTCGTACGTCGTAAGTCGCACGACGACATGGAAAACGATCGGTGCGGAAAGAGCCGTGACAGTAGAAAAGGAGAGCGAGTTGCCGAGGAAAAGATCAACGTGGAAAAAAAAGTTGTCTTTGACGTCGTCGGATTGATATCGGTCCGACAACAAGCAAACCACCTTGCTTTTTGTCGCATCGTTTCACGACCCTAAACATTGATCGGATCCCGGGCACTTCAGGGTGGGGAAGGGGGGAACGTACAACGTACCCGTACAGTGGGATCGCTTTAGCCTTTGTATCGGTGAGACGACACTAACGAGGCACTAACTTGCAACGGCGAAATTCTTTCAAATACATTTTTATAGTATCGTGTTTTTAATGAAATTTTTGTTAATAGAAAATTTAAAATAAGTCGCGAAGGAAACAACCGTGTGCTGTGTCTCAGTTAGGACGTGATCAGAACCGATGCATCGCTGCGATACCACAGCCCCCCGTATAGCAGTGAGACCGCTTCTGACGCAGACGCGTGAGTCGAAAGTAGGAAATTCCACTCACAAATGTGTTAACAGAAGCTTAACTAACCTCGACGAAGCTTAATTCGGATATCTTCTCAATCTTCGATTCGGCCTCTGTAATGTAATATTTCTAGAATGTACGCTATCTTCCAATAAGTATTCGGTCACGTTTACACTATCGCAAAAGTATAACATGTGCACACGTGTGTAGACGTTCGAGATCAACAGGTGAACAGATCAAAAGATGTAAAGAATTCATTCAGGGTTCTTTCGTTACGATATTGAAAATGTAAGAGAAACGTAAATCGTTCGATGAGATTGCACCAGGCATCCAAATACTTATAAACAATAGCGTATCTGTCTTCTATTTCCTTCTCTATCCTCTCATAATACTATACCTAATCAAACTGGCATGATTTCTCCTCGATAACTTTCGATCCGCATAATACTCGTAACCTCTGCCATAATGATCATGTGTAATTTCTTATAACAACTCGATTTTATAAAAACTCGAAGAAAGACGTTGGAGAGAATGGAACACGTAGGCGGCTTCTCTTAAACATCTTCATATCTGCATCTCTGGCTCAGAATCATCGTGGAACCAGTTGGAACTCCTCTGGCTCTCGGTCACGTGCACACTGTTCACTTCCCTCTCCATGTATCGACTCGATCTAGTGGTGGATGATCCTTGCCTATGATCGTCGAACGACGCCAGCACCTCCAGACGATCGTTTCTTCTCACCGCTCTGGGCGTCGTCTCCACAGAACTGGTTCCCTCCTCCTCCTCCTCTTCCTCCTCCTCCGCTGTCCAAGGCGGGAGATCCAGCATGCCCGAGGGAATTCCCCAGTGTTCGGTAAATTCTGAACCGCTTCTGGCCAAACTTGGCTGACTCAAGGATCTCACCAGCGAATCTGCTCCCTCGAACGAACTCAAACTCGTCAAGTCGTCTCTGTCCACTCTGGCAAAGTCTCTCACCGTCATCTCCGACATGGACCTAACGTCCGCCTCGCTAACGCCGCCTGTGCCTCTGTTACTCGATGCCAGTCGACGTAAACGATTCGACTGGCTCATAGCCGCTGTAGACTGTGATACCTGCAGTCTGTGGCTCTGAGTATGAGCAGAACTACCTCCATCGCTCTCGTACTCGTACAAAGTAGGCAAGGATGATCTTCTCGATCTGGTATCCCATTCAGAGGACTTGGACCTCTTATATCGCTGCCCGTGATTCTTTCCGTGGGTAGAGCACGAAGCGGAACCTGGCTGTGTTGCAGGAGGCCCCAAGATTCGGATGATCACGTCCCACTTTGCTGGAGAGAATAGATGGGCATATCTGGTATCTTTTCGTATCAATTCGTAGTCCTCTTTAACCACGGCTTCTGTTAACAGGGTCCGTAAAGTACTGTCCGTGGTAATTATCTCGCGCCATTTTGCTCGTTCTCCGTCAGTGAATTCGGAGGCATAACGGGGGTCCAAGACACGAGATAGTCTAGAGAACCAATCAGCGTCTGTTTCATCGATGGAACGACGATGGGTGACTGGAGGTGGTCTGCAAGGAATCTCGGCTCTAGCGGTATACGTAGGCTCTATATTGATGTCCAGTTCCTCGTCAGCTGGCCCGTCCATCTGACTGCCCGTTGGCTCATTGGTAATCGTCAGATTCGAGTTGGAACTAACATCAGAAAAGTTTTCCCATTCTGGAGGAGGCGGTGGCAGATTCTCTTTAGGATAATTCCTGATAGTAACGTCCCACTTAGGATCCGGCGGTGGCGGTTTAGTTCTATACTCGGTCACCTGACGACGGTGACGTTCCACATCCTCGATGGTCTTCTTCTCCGTCACTGTCTTTAAAAACACATCGTCCACTTCGTGCGTGGTTATCTCTGGCCGCCTAGGAGCGACAACCTGCGGCTCCACCAAAGGCTCCGTCACTTCCTCGCGGAAGAGGCGATGCTCACGATGCTGAACAGCTGTGTGGGTAGTAGTGACTGTTGGAACAATTGGAGGAGGCGGCGGTGGAGTCGGAGCTAGGATACTAGCCACTCTGTACTTGGCGTGTGTATGATCAGTTACTTCGGTCAGAGAACGTGTCTCGGTTAGCTCGGTGTTCAAGGAAGTCAAGGATCTGGGTCTACGAATTTCATGGTGTTGCAAAGGAGGCTGTTCTATGGGAGAAGGTGAGGGAATTCGTTCCTGAACGATGCTGGTGCTGGTCGTGGTGTCCCTCTCGGCCTGCTTCCTCAAGATTCTCGAGTAGACTGGAGGTGTTTGCTGCCTGGAGATGCTGGACGTGGGTGGAGCGCCTCCCGGAGGTCCATGGAGCTCCGGAACGTAAGAGAACGTAGTCATCCTGGCCGGGGGACTGTCAAGACTGCGCGTGAGGCTAGATTCTTCCTTTTCGAGAATCGTGGTCAGATTTCTTTCTAGAGCGACGCTTGCTATGTCGGATTCCGAGGGTAGGGGACTTGGAGGAGGAGGTGGCGCTCGCTTCACTCTCATTTGAACGTCGAACTTGGGTTCGATCGGCATGGCTACCATATGGCGAGGAACTGCGGTGCGTGAAGCGTTTGCCGCTGTCATGGAAGACGTTTCCACTTCTGCGGCAACTGTCTCGGAATAAAGGGAGCTGGTGGTACGAATTTCTTGGCGTTGATGAGTCTCGTGGTGAACAAAGGCTTTGTTGTCGTAAGAGCCGGCGGATGAAACTGGCAGAGAAGGTTCTTCGTCCACCTGTAAACAAAAACGTACCATTACCATTAATTCTCAGGTGACATTTCGAACGAATTTCGAAGTTCTTCGGATATTTTAGTAATTAGACTGATTAACATACGGTAATTATACCTGTAACTTTATTTATGCGTATATACTAGTGCGACATGTAGTATAATATTTGTATACATGCATAGAATATCGGGTTGATGGATAAATTTAGTCTTTAAGTGCCATTTCTTCGAAACGTTGTGAACACAATCTTTGAATCGATCGTACGAAAAATTCCGTTCTTAATGACACGAACGCTAATCTCGCGGAGATTTTCACAGTTTCGCGTCTTTGTAAAAGATAGCTATATTTGCAATAATATGCATGGATACATACGTAATATAAAATAGAAAAAGAACGTTTTATGTAATATCTGGAAGATGTTCGTTCTTATCGTTCGTTTTGCTTATCGTCGATATTTCGTCCTTTTCGTTGAAAAGCCACATTGATCGACTGTATAAAGTAGCGCAAGCATGCGACGATTGCCGTATTCAACGTTCCTCGTAAATGTCTCTCGTATCGAGAGATCATAGCGTTGCGTTAATCGCAACGCCAACAGTTCGATTTCAAATGTCCATGAGACGATACTAATGTAACAATGAACGGACTTTTTTCATTCTTCAAAACAACAAGAAAAAACAACAAGACAAAACACAATATGTATGAGATCACGTTTACACGTATATTTGGTAGGCGAGAAAAATAAGACGATGTAATTAGCAATAAGCAAATATGCTGGAATTACGAAAGAGTTTGATCGTTGCATTAACCGCTGTTCAATCGCTCTATCCTTGAGCATTTTTCCTTGATTTGTCGATCTACGAACTAATTTTAATGAAATATAACTTAATTCTCGAGTCATAAGATGACAGACAGACAGACGTTGACAGTGTCGATTGTTATCAAGTTTCAGCAGAATAAAGTGATTATAGTAGGGAAACTCGTGCTAATTGTTATTCAAAAATCATACGCGTGTTAATCAATTCCTCTGTCTGTATCCATCTTCCATACGAAACAACTTACCTCGGAGCTCTCGCTCGGATAATCGCTGGGTAATGAATGGTCGATCATCAGGTTGGCATCGCTACCGGTGGTGGACGGAGGTGCGTGTAGAAGAGCATGAGCCCTAGGTATCTTCAAGCCCTCGAACATGGTGATGTTGCTTAGGGAAGAAGTGGAGAGTTTTGTTATTTCCGAGCCCGAGCCACTTCCGAACGGATGTCGGTGGATCACGCGAACGTTTCTTCGTTTCAAGCACATGTACGAGCAACCGAGGCCAAGTAACAGCAACGAAAGGAACAGAATCGCGCAGATGATGAGCAGAATCTGAAATCCTTTCAACGGTGGTTCGGATGGCGGGACTGGCGCCGGGGTAGCCAAGCTATGGACAAAGATGTTTTTCTTTTTATCGGATATTTTTCAATTACGCCGGGATTCGCAACTTTTAGAACGTCAGAGCGGACTGTATGACGAATAAAAGGCGATCGGAACGATCGGTGAGCGAACACGAAGCTGCAAATTACCGCGAAGCTGGCTAGATACCTACATATACCCGTATACCTATATTCTGTTTATCCGTAGCCTGCCATGGTTTCAAATTAAACGATTCTTCTCATAATTGTTATTTCAAAAAGAAGAGAACTTTGATTCGCCCAGTTTCTCCAACCAGTTTCCGCGAATTCCAATTACATTCCAACACACGAAATAACGTAGTTAAACGCGCGGCGAATAAATCGTGGAAAACTGAGTTTTTGTATTTCGATTTCTGGCGCGGGTAGCCGAGATTTCGGATTCGGATCGAGTCCTTCCGAGTTTCGCGGTTTATCGACTTAAAACCTTGAAACATACTTTTGGTCAGACCGCGTTAAAAGAGAGAAAGATGATAATTGAGAACGGCGAGGGAGTAAACTCACATGCTGGCCGGAGGAGCCGGCGGTGCAGGTGCCACAGGCGGAGGATACCTACAAACTATCGTAATAACTTCGTCGCCGTCCATTTCGAGGCCAGGATGGAAGCGAACTACAACGTTGTTTGTGAACACGCGTTGAGGATCCTGCCTCGTGCCGCATCCTGCAACATCAACGACCATCGACACTGTTAGATCCACTGTTAGAAGCATCGTAACGATCGAAACATTTTCTAAACACAACCTGCGATTCGATCATACGACGGCGCGCAACTCGCCTGCGCCTCCTCTGTAGCCTGGCGCGACCACAAAAACCGATCGTAGCAGGTAAACGAGCGGAAACTGAGCGCTAATTGGTTCGGAGCTGGTCTCCGAAAGGCCTATAAAACCCGGTGATTGTATGCAAATGCGCGTTCTTCTTACAAACCTTGTTACAAGCCCTGTCACAGCTTATCGACTTTTCATCCTCCTCGACGAGCAAAAGATACGACGCGATACAAAAATTTAACCTTGAATTTCAAAACGAAGGTGAATTTTGTATATCTGCAAAGGTGTGCGTTCACCTGCCAAAGCCATGACAACTAATTTTGTTACCCTCTATACGCGTTACATTGCGTTATGCGCTATGCGCAGACACGTCGAAAGGTATAAATGGACATACTTTATTCTAATTAATTATCATTATGCGTCAAATCTGTCTATCTACCAAACGAAGAGTACATATTCCAGAAGCAAAGAACCCAAAGAAAATGTTACTTACGCCATGATTCGACTCGTCTTCGTTCCCAACCATAGACAGAGATACCGAGAAACAGATTTCTTGTCTATTGGCTTGCACGAAATTGGAAGCGTTTGCTTGGCTCGCGAGACACGACCACTATTTTTCTATCATTCTCGAGTCGCCTATCATGCGTCCAGTGATTCGGGTAATTTCGACGCGCTCGTGAGGCGGTGCTCCGCTTACCCCGACCACGTTCGGCGGCCCGAGCGTACACTGAACCGGCGGAAGTTGAACGGCGGGCGGCAAGTGTTTTTCACCGATGATCGCGCACGACCGCCGTTGGACTCGACGAACCGCCGCGGCTCG
>NT_176483.1:2333708-2342266 GCF_000188095.3 Bombus impatiens
CGTTGGACTCGACGAACCGCCGCGGCTCGTCGAAAATCAAACTGTCGCGGATTTCGAAATTCGAACACCGCCTCGTCGCCGAGACGAAGCTTCCGCGTTTGGCTCGCGCGGATTTGAAATTTGCTGCGCCTCGCTATATCGACATGCTCGAGGTTTTAACACTCGGAAACTTTGGCTCTGTACTTACTCGTACGCGTTTATCGCTGTCGCGCTCGGCAAAATTCACGCCAACGTCGTTCTTTTCGTTACTCTAGTAATCTTTACTAAAGTACGTGTGTCGTAGTGCGTCGTAACAACAAACTACAGTGCCTTGGCTGTATCTCGTCTCGTCCACTTCGTATCATTCTCATTTCCCGGCTAGTAAACTTTTTCTCGCGTATCGTTTATGGATTACCAATGATACGTTCGAATCGAAGAGATAATCTATTAACAATTTTGCAAATAGTTGCGATAGTTTTGTCAAGCGCTTTTTCTACATCCGTGAAAACGCGGTTATATTCGAAGGCGTTGTGGCGTTGTGTGTGAAACTAGATCGCCGCAAATAGATTAGCTGTTGCTTGCTTTCCGCTTATTATTATTATTATTATTATTATTATTATTATTATTATTATTATTATTATTATTATTATTATTATTATTATTATTTCCATTATTATTATTATTATTATTATTATTACTATTCTTTCGTTATTCTTTTCTATTATTTTCGACAATACGGAAGGTAACGAGATTGGTTTGTTTGATTTCTGGACAAGAATAATCTCTGCACATTTGCAAATTAGCGGCAAGTAGCCAATCGTCGAAACAGAGTCAAAGGTTAATAAATCCGAGTCTATCGTAGTAAACCTGATCGCTTTCGATGCCCGAGTGATAGGTCTCTTAGTATTTTTGCTTGGTGTGCTGTCTTACTTCTCGTTATGTCGATTTTCTTCGTGTATCTCGTGTACGTCGTTGGTACGGTATTTGGTCTGGATTGCGGGTTATGTAGTCCATCCAGTATCGGTCCTCTTCATAGGGCTATTAATTTAATGGTTCGTTCGATCGTTTTCCATGAGCAATAGCTCCTCGTAGCTGGTGCATCGTCCAAATTCGCTACGAACGTTTGAAATTTTTGCTTCTATCGTCCCAACCGACGTAGGTTTATCAGTTTTGTGAGTTCGTTAACGATTCTTTTATACTCGATAACGCGGAGAAATCGCTTACAGGCAAACAAAGGCGTTCCTCTTATATTACATCTGGTTGCCAAATTACACAACTACCGTCTTTCAGCTCTTAACCGGTGTATTATTGACTATCGCGGGCCAATTAGCAGTTATAATTAAAAACGAAGATCATCGACATCTTGCATTCGAATCAGTTCCTTTAATCCAGCCGAGGCGAGGCGAGTCGACTCGCGTGAAATTTTTCTATAATCAAGTAGTATTAACCAACTAATATTAATTATTCGTTGGCTTTTATGACCGTATCGGAGAGGCTAGCCCAAACTCGGATACGTCGATGATGGTCCCTTTCCTTCGACGTTCTTGCGACGGATTCGAGTCTAGAGACGATCAATGTTGGAACCATTTTGCCTCGTACTTGAGCGGAGTCATTACCAGAGTCTAAGAAGAAGCGAAAATGAAAGAGATAGAACGACGTACCTTTCAGAGGCAATTCCAACTTGGCGCTGGTCGATCCGCGTCCTTTGAATATGCAGGCACTGTTTCGATCGAAATCAGCGTACGCGACCCCGTAAAACGGTTCCTCGAATTTCAGCTCCACCTGCATGCTCCCTTGACTGCAATTCAGGTAGGCCTTTGTACGATTCAGAAATATCATCGACGAGATGTCGTCCAATTTTGTTACTTTTCCATTTAACACTGTGCTGGGCGGCAAACCAGGCTGATATTCGATACTGTTTCCCTGTGACGCATAATTACTCTGAGATAGCGCTAGAGGAAGTGCCATCCAGAATACGACCAGCAACCTCGACAGCATCTGAAAAACGATAAAAAGAATCTTTTACGTACCAATGGTAGAATATACGAATAAACTTTGCTCGATAGATGGCCGACAACGACCTTGTCTCTTAGCCAAATTTCTCACACTACGGACCACGTAAACCTCATTTACGTAGAACAGTTCTTCGATATGATTTTGGTTTTGGATGTTTGTAACGGCATTGTCTGCTGTTGACGACAGACAGCACTGTTGCAGTCTCGATTGTGAGACGATATTTACGTGGACAGAAATGTTCGGATGTTTCCACGAGTGCGCTACTCGTATTCGGTACATTTACGATTACTTTCACTGCGTACTTTCCCAATTACCAGAAAAATAACAATTACATAGACTCCGCCTGATTAATTACAAAGTATAGCCAGATCATAATGGACTCGGACGAGTCTACTACTTCTCGCAATGAAATATTCTACGAGTCATTTATTTATTTAAATTATAACTCGTAATAATAACGCAGCCACTTGTCAAGAGATCGCTACTACCACGTTATCTATTCCTTTAAATCCCACAACTTTTATTCGAAACGTATGAAAACGTATTGTTTGAAATAACAAAGATACTTGAGGTGGACAAAGTTGGTGGCACACTCTGTATACATATACATGAAGTTTCGTGAGTCACGGTGTACTTAAATAATCGCTGGGACTGTCGTTCGAACGAAAAGTGCTGACTGATCGTAAGTGCGCGCAAGTGGATAGAACGAAATCATCTTGCCGATCACGTTCCAAGTGAATGAATCGGACGGAGCCGTCGAGCCTGTATTATTTATAATATACGTACATACATGCAGTTTTCGTGTAGAAGACGCGTACGTGTTCGTAATCGGTAATTCCAACGAGGAATGTCGCGACACACCTATTCTACGATTCTCTCTTCTCAGTGGTATGTAAGTGGTGGCGAGCTCGATACATATCGTCCAGTCCTCGATATCGATTCCGTTCTAACTCTTTCTCAGCTTTTACTTAGATACACAGCGGACAATGTCTGGATAACGAATCGTTCTAACATCGCATACAATATTGGCACGTTTCGCGAACAATGTCGTCTCTTATTGCGCACCATGAATTTCGAAGAAAAATCGACCGACGATCGTCAAAATTTATAATTAACGATTCGAAGCGGCAATGCTCACGTAAAAATCGGTCGCATTTAATTCGACGATATTACGAACAGCGTTTAGATGCTTTGTTATTCGAAAAATTATCCTAATAATCGCGTCTTTTGTTCTTACGCTCGAACGAGGCTTCTCCATTAGGCTATGCTAAACCGTATTTACAATATGAATACAGTAGGAAGATGACGCGAGTTGTACGACGATACGCAAAGACAGAGGAAACAGACTGCAAGAAACTATCGGTGCGAAGGGGAAAAAGAAAAGCAGTCGTACAACGAGAGCAATGTCGTTAACAGCTGGCACGGTTGAAAGTCTAGGAGACAGACAGGCATCGAGCCTTTAAAGTCGAACCAGTATCCGAAGGAGAGACAACGTCGCCTTGTTGCGCAAACACTCTACTTTCACTAGCCACGCACAAGCGAAACTCTGGCTCGTGTATGCGCCCGTGCCCTTGCACGATCCACGCTGCGAATCGATCGAAATGTGCCACGAAAGGATTTATATAACTCGTTAAGCATAGTTCTTTCTACGGTGTACAAAAAGAGGCTCTATAAGAGACTGGGAAATTTCATTATTTTCACCAGCCTTACGTAGCTGGTAGGAAAATAAATGAAACGTAACGTACAACGTACAACGTAGATAAATGAGATATAACGAATAAGAGATACGATATAGAATAAATAAAGTATAAAAAATATGTCAGCGATATAATTGCAACGATGAAAATACGTATACATCACCGATAGTGATATTTTTATAAAGTACAGCATGTCCTTAAAAACATCAGTCACTCGCGATTTAACACTTGTGAACTTTTCGTCCTGGAGTCTTATTTTGTAAAAAAAAAAAAGAAAATTCTGATCATACATATAACGATACAACAGAGTGATGCTCGTTTTAAGAAAGATGAATGTGTCAATTGCCTGCAACTGCAACCCGGATCTTGCCTCGGGAGGGAATTAAAGTCAACTCGTTTTCGTAAAAGTTGTCTATGTAATATACGCATATATTTATTTATAGGATTATTATTTCGAACTTGGATCTGTAATAATTGGGGATGGCATTTGTATATTTCTATGTTAGCGTTGCCAGTCATCTCTCGGCGGCCGAATATAACTATAACACAACCTATAACCCATTAATTTGCTGAAAAATGACTTTTACTATTTAACAACCAGCTATCGATTTCGCATACGTTCCAAAATTTAAACTGTTATACAATTTCATTGTAAATACGACTTTCTTATTTAATATACATTTAGATAAACTATCTTTGTACTATCTAGCAGCAATGACTCGATTCGAGCGAAAGTTGCGGATACTCCCTTTCGACTTAAAACGGTACCGGTAATTACTACACGATTTAGATCCGAAGAACATCGTTCAAGATCACTGTCACAGTACGAACGTGAAACGACTTGTCGCGTAGTATACAGGCTACGTGTATACAGCTAGAAATTGTTGCAAATTTCAAAAAATCTATTTACAATTATGTCTAAACAAGTAGCAAAGACGATAATATCAGGCAAATTATTCATCAAGTTTCGCACCATAGTATATAATAGGTATATAAAATCTAAAACGTGAATTTTTCAATACAAGTTGCTTCGTAGATTTAGGTGGAAACACGTCACATAAATATAGCGATATGTTTTTTCTTATAAGCAAAATTAAAAATATCAATTTCAAACTATAAATTGCCGCGTACGCTGTACTTTTAAATGAAAATACATTTTTTTGTTATCGCTACGGATATACACTCTTGTATCGAGGCCTAGGCGGAAACGGACCGAAAAATTGAATCGTCGCTAATTGTGAAATTATTCCGCATAATTATTACGCATCTCTGCCTGTCTCTGAAGAACGCCAACTTCGTTCATCTTCCATGTTGATTTTTCACGTTTGTTGATTAGACGCGACTCAATTTTCCCACTCTCAATTGTTAGTTTTCTCCGACAAGTGTCGAGAGCTGTTTGTACGATCGTGGTATTGCGCAGGAAACATCTAGAAAGGTTCGAAGAACTGCGATGAGAACACGCGCTGACACGTAAGTAAATGGCAATAATAGTCTCTTAAAGGTGAAAATCTTGTAAAAACTAAAGTGTGTGATCTCATGTTGGAAGCTGCAGGAAGCACAGAATTAATTCGTTTCTGTTTATTATTTGCTTTTTACTTCACACAGAAACACGCGCGCGTACAGTGTCTCCTTTTTCTACGTGTAAAGTGCAAAATGCGTTTTAGCCTGTAGATTACTATCGGAATAAACTAAGCGCTTAAAATGTTAATTATGTAAATAATTTAATGAAACGTTCGTTAGCTTTCATTGTTGAGAGCAATCGGAACAGAAATCGAGATGAATAAAAGAAGAATTTTTTCTACGAATAATACACGAGCACATACCCACAGATATTCCTTGAAAACGGAACTCGTCATTTCGTATCTGACGTAAGACCAGAAATATGGCAAAACCTAGCCTAAATTCTCGGTATATCTATTTGCAGTGAAATCCGCACACAAAGACAAATACTAAAATATTTAACACCTCTCAAACGCAACACTCTATAAACCGTGCATAAATCTTCCTTAACTATATTTTCCACATTATCGCGTCAAAGATTGTTAAAAATAGCTTGATATGATAATTTTAGTAATAATTTTGTCCCTTATAATTTTAATAATTCAATACTAGAATTTATTAGAAAAGACAAATTTATCATGCGATGTTTTACTTAACTCTATCGCTTTCTTTGAATCATTTTCGATCAAGTTGTATTTTTCTATTATTAAAAACGTTGCTAAAAAGAGTAATGTAAAAGAATCGTTATCGTTTTTCCGTTACAATTTTCTATTAAGACGGATCTTTCTTCGAGCTGCGTGACAAAAATTTGTCACGTTTGTATAATGAAAATTCTAAGTAAAAGTAAAAGATCGTTATAATTCTATATAATTTATATCTAATCTAGATCAATGTATACCATAATATCTGGCGGAACGCTTAAATCAACTTAATTTTCCTTTGCTCTTTCAACTATCGGATAATCTTCCAAAAATACGACGAATTATTAATACTATGCTGACAGAAACGGTAAAGAAGGAATTCATATTGCTATGCGATATAGACTGAAATTGCAGAAAATGCACAACCGTAAGATCTTGCGCAATAAACCATTGTTCGATCGTGATTCAGTATTGTACACGATCACGATTACCATCTGCATAGTAGTCCAACGTATAGAAACAAACAATAATTAATCATTAGCGGGTTAATTTATTAGTAATTGAAGTTTCAATTACTAATAAATGTTCGATAACATTTTACAAATCGGTTGCAAACATTACAATTTAATACATCACACGTGAGAAAACAGAATCATATATTAAATTTTATCTTTTAGATCGCGAAAAACTTTTCAAACTTGCCAACTTTCCATACAATTAAACATTTTCGATCTAATGTATATACATGCTATGGTATATGCTGCGATATACAATATATGCTATCAAGGATATTTTTATATTAGAAAATTCCGTAAGTCGTAATTAATATTCTAATAAGGCTATTTTTTTAGCAAAAAATTTTGCAAATTCTGCAAAAGTAAGATCGCAAATTTTATGTGCACGTATTTTCTCTGTTATCTGCGTTCCTTCCAAATTACGTTTTCGTACAGAGGACATTTATTTTACATATTAAACGTGAAAGCGCTTCAAGTTTAACATAGGATTACAAATATTCAAAATATATACATATATTTATACGTTTGTACATATAAATGGCGAAAATACATATACCATTCGATCCAACTAATAAAACTTTCTTTGGCGTTTTATAAACAGTCTTATAAAACAATGGAAATTATTTCCATTTTCATTTGAGAGTATCGGCAGTAAACCGTGAAATTTGGGTTTGTAAACCGTGAAAATCTGTTTTTCTTTCTTCTTTCCTTTTTCTAGATTTCGGTATAGGACATGGAAAATCGGTAAGCGACGACGAAATATTACAAACAATTCCAACATCGGAGCGAGAAAAGTAGTCGGCGTTGAAAATTTCATATAGGTATTTCATATAGGTATTATAGATCAGAGTCGAAAAATTGCTTGCGATTTATTACACAACTCAGAAAAATGTAGTAAACAGGAGGATGCTGGTCAATCGAAAACGATAAATTCTTACCGCGAACGTGTGACTTTAAGAAAAGCGTAAAATTCATTTTCGGCAGTATGACACACCGTTCCGCATATATATGGTATATGCGTATATAGCGTAACGAACAATGCGTTACATAATAATGTCCACATTTAAAGCAGAAGGAAACTACCTTTTACCACGAAACACACATGAAAAACGTTTATACTTTGCACTAGAGGACATTACTCGATGGAAAATGACGTAGACTTTTTTTCTTTTTTTTTTTTTATGAAAATGATTCTTTTTTTTGGATGATCCGGATTGTTCTTGGTATCGCATACTTCCACGACAAAAGGAAAGGAAGAGTAAGCGTTAAATTGCCAATTTAGGTCGAAATTAGATACTGCAGAGCAATTAAAATGAAGACGATTATATAGTTGGAAATACATTGACTTAATAGATGAACAAACAAGCGATCGTAAAGCCATAATCGCTTGTGAAAATGTAATATTCCAACGGGGCAACGTAGGTGGATAACAAAACGTGTAAGAGACTGCTTTGAGAAAAAGGAATATTTTAGTAGGTTATTTTGGTACGGCCAACGGGATTACTCGATCTTATTATAATGGAAAATTATTAGGTAGAATTAATAACAGACGGTTATAGGAGTACGTAAGGCAATTCGAAAGTGTTACAGTATTAAAAACACTGTATTCAACAAAATAGGGAAATCGTTGTTCTAGATATATTAAAAAACAAGATATATCGCTTGCAAAGCTCGTGTTGGCAATCGTACGAAGCAAAGAAGTGAGCGGCAAATATTGAAAATCATTTTTTTTAATACTTAAATAACGTGGCCGTTTCGTTCAGTTTTCTATAGTAAAGTCAAACTATGTAACATAACTACGTAATAAAGATCATTGAGCATTAAAATTGACCGGGTTTTATCACGTAGAAACATTAATTGCAGAAACATTAAATTTAGATAGATAGAGTACGCTATGCTTTTGTCGCGGACTGTATTTGGACTAGAGTTAACTTGCACTCGTATAAGTGCTTTTGTCTCTGACTGTAAATCCTCCTCGGCAATAAAACTGCGAAAGATGAATAAAATCGAAAGGCGAAATATCAAGGCCCGTTCAACGAAGCGTCACTATTGGCCGCGGCCTCTGTTTCCATCTCTAGCTGGAGCTAGAATTGAGCAAGCGGCCGTGCCTTGTACCAATGACGTCATCCCCGGCCGATCCAAGATGGCGACCGCATGTGTTCGTCAGGCAAAATCGGCTAGCGGCCACAAGCAGGACCGGTTTTCGACGG
>NT_176483.1:2342373-2348558 GCF_000188095.3 Bombus impatiens
CGCGGGGGGCGGGGTGTGGCGGGGGGCGCGGCGGCGGCGGGGGGGGGGGGGGGGGGGGCTGGGGGGGGGGGGGGGGGGGGGGGGGGGGGAGAACCCAGACTCGGTCGGCTCGTTTATCCGCGCGGTTTCGTCGTTTTGCGGCCGAAATGTAGAAGCTGCGAAACCTCTGCTGGCGGACCTCTTCGCATATAATATCCGAGGACACGCACACATATTATTTCCCGGCTCGGTTACAAGTACGAGCCAGTGTCGGAGCAACCGGATCGTTTTTCCACGTTGCACGACCTCTCCGTAAACGATCGAGTCGACAGTGAAAGTAATTAATCGCTACGCGCGAATAACTTTGCTCGTACTTTATCCTTCTTTAAATATTCCGCTTACAGTTTACATTTCCCATATATATTTTCATATCGACGATATTACGAATCGACGACTAGGTTGGGTTATCGACGGTAGATACTCGCACGACCGAAGCAAATTTCGCCTGTTTCACGCGAATATTAAATTATGCGAAGGAAGATTAGCTTTTTTTCAAGAAAGTGAAAACTAAAAATGCCAGCTTCGTGGAAGATATGGGATTGTCGGCAGTGGAAAATTACAGAGAAAGAGAAAGAGAAGGAGATGAATGATCGTGCGGAGGCGTGTCGAGTGTCACTTGGAATTCACGAAACTTTCGACGAGCAGTATGCGTAGGGTTTTCGATCGTACGTGGGTGTCGCTGATGCTGTCATCCGCAAGGACGAGCCTGCCGTTTTCCACAGCGACAAATCGAATCGGCGTGTGCAAGCAGCCGTGTCGAGGTCGAGTATGCCAATTATACGGATTTCTACCTATACTTTGCCGTTCTTCTAGCCTCTACGCCTATAACTATATGAAAGTCTATCGATTCGTCGTATAGATCTACGCTATAATCCATCACCATGGTGTACCACGTCGTACAAGGTCGAACAAAATCGAACAAAATCGAACAAAATCGAACAAAATCGAACAAAATCGAACAAAATCGAACAAAATCGAACAAAATCGGACAAAATCGAACAAAATCGAACACAGTCGAACAAAATCGAACAAATGGGCGAAAAAACTACGGAGAAACCACTAATGGCGTTACCACAGTTGAAAATGGGAAACGCGTAACGTATCACGAAACTGTTGCGTGTATATAGGAAGCGTAACAGGTAGTTACTCGTACCTTGTCTAGCTGGTCGTTGGCAGCGTGCAAGGATGCGATTGTGTAGCACTCGCGAGGCTCCCGGAGCGAACGGTACGCTCCTGAATTCGAGAGTTTGCACGCGCAGGTAAATATCGTGCAACACGATCGCGCGGACACGACTGAACTCACTTTCCAGAGGCAGCGTTTTACCTGCGACAGGGGAGACCTCTTAACACAGCCAGTTCCACAGAGAGGTTACCCTCACTCTTTCTTACTCTTAGCCTTTGCGTGTACCTGCACATGTAGAAACGTGTGGATGCGATAGCTACGAGCGAGAGTGTGTTGGTCGCCTTCTTACGGCTATCCTTCTTACGGCTATCCTCCTTACCTACCCAACCACCCACCTATTTACGCCTGCGAGTGCGTGGCCTTATGTCGCGCTGCAAGACCTCGCAGAAGCTACGTACTTTTGCTCTTACTTCTCGGCACTTGCTCTTTCAGGCTCTGATGCCGATATAGTGTATCGAACTTTGCGTTCGATACACTATATCGATCATACGGTACATACTTTTTCACCTAAATTGCATCGAAGAGGCAATCTTGTCATTTTTGATTAACATTGACGATTGAAATTTTGTCAGTTTCGTCCTCTATGCTGATCAAAGATAAAAAGCAACGGTTACTTTGAATATTTTAAAGTTATCTTTTCGTACACGACTATTTTTTCTTTTTTCTTTTTTTTTTTTTTGCCATTTTCAATTGTTAGATATCATCACCGCTCCAAAGTATGTATTCGGCTTGTGACAAAAAATAATAAATGTAGGTGTAAACACCGTGGTCGAGGCTACGGACAAGATGTTTCACCAGTTTGTTCTGTATTTATAATCATATTCTGCTTGCCATTCTGGCTCCATCGTTTATCGAGTTACCACTATCAGTATCAGAGTTAACAGTGTCAGCGTTGATTGGAATAAAGTATCTCATGTTACGTAGAATGTGTTTTCTAATTATACAGTGCGTAAAACGAAGTTGTACGAATTTCACAGTGCTGTTGAAAATCGCAAAAGAAGCCGTATTCAAATATTATAGAAGAAAATGCAAAGATGAGCGTATAGAAAAATTCTTGGTTTGAACGATCGCGCCTTTCCATTCGAAATGTTCGCCGCGTTATTGGATATCACTTGCTGCTCGGACCATGACAAGTTCCTTTATCGTAGAAAATGAATCGAATACATCGAATGTATCGTGAGAAGTCGTTACGTCAACTTTACCGAGAGTTATTTGTTTCGTAAATGGAGCAAAGTCCAGCTCAAATCGGGAGAACAAAGTAATAATTGGAATGGACGAAGAAAACACGAGTATAATAATAAAGGACGAATAATCTTGTTGGACAAAACGTTTATTCATCCACGTAATCGTGGACAGCTCGTCTGAAACATTACTCCGCGTGATTAACAAATGGATTAATAAATCAGGTTTCATAAATATATCGAATCAGTGGAAATGATATAATCGTCTGTTATAAACGTTTAACCGTGAATCAGAAAACGAACTTCATCGATCCAGATAGTAGGGCACATAGCTAACGTATCGATAGTTGTTGGCACGAAACTAGAGCTAATATTTTAGGATACGGAAATGGAAATTTTTCCAATTTTTATCAATAGCGACTGAGAATAACATATATTTTCTGCCGCTTTGCCGTCACTTGTTTCGCAGCTGTTGCCGCTCACCGCTCGCCGCTCTCTGTATAATCACGGCCTTACGCACGAATAACAAGTGCGCAGAGTTCGATGACTTCGACATGAAGATTCAAAGTATCCTTCGAACGTTTGCGGATACACTCAGTTCTTTCAGTTTTTTCTTCGCATTTTAGATCAGTCTCGTAACTCTCTGTATCCGGTTTTGCCATACGTCCGTAAATGGCAAGCCCAAGACCATCTTCGACACCCACACCCAAACTTTTCTCTTCTTCCCTTTTTTAGCACTTTTCTCTCTCTTTTTTCTTTTTTTCTTCTTTTTTTCTTCTCCAGAGGGGAAGAAACAAGAGATCGAACATTTTCGTTAATAAACGATCGTTGTTACTTAACACGTATACAAAGGCTGACGAAACAGCTTGTTCGAACATTTACCGTTAGCGAGTAAAATCTCAAATGTAAATTGAGAAACGTACGTAGAAAACATTGACGATATTACAAACATATACTTGTCAAAAGAAGTAGCGTACGCCGTAAATAGTTTGCACGTGGAGGGAAACACGTTGAAGGAAAACAACGCCAGGAGGTTCGAAATCAAAGATTACTTTACTATCATATTTAGGGAATACGATTTTATTTTTAATCTTACGATTTTATTATCTAAAAAGGGAGATGAAACAGTTTATGCGAATCGTCGTGTTCTTCTGGTCGTATATCGTACAAATAGTATAATTTTATCGTACGATTATGATCGTACGATTAGTTTTATAGTGAATTTTTGTAAACGTCAAAATTGATGTTTCTTGAAAATTTGACAATGTTTTATATAATACATAAGAACATGAACAGTGTTTATAAATGTCGAAACGTCTTCGTAACCACTGTATATTCGAACGTATTCGAGGTATATCAAGGTATTAAAGTATCGATATCTATGAATAATCTATGTTATCAGCCGAATGTCCCGATCTTCACGGTTTTCACGGTTTTCACGGTTTTCTCATAGCCATCGTTACCTTCTTTTGTACATCTGCTTTTAGCACCGTTGCATAGTGAACGCAGCGTGCGATAAGACAAGTAGTTTAGCGTATGTTACATGAAATTTTCCATCTGAAAAATTCAAAAGTGTATAAAGAATCGATCGTTTCGAAAATCCTACCTTATAATTCGCGTCTAAAAACTTTTTGCCGCTTTGTCGTACTATTCGTTGGAGAGAATAGCTCGCGATTAAACAGTTTATCCAACACTTTCGGTTTGTCGTCTTGCCCGGTTCCTACCACTTTTACATGGTTCTTTGAAAAACTCCCTATTAGTCCTGATATGGCCTCGTACTAGCTTTCGTACGAACCATCCGCTCCAGCTACCTTACAGATAGCTCGTTTCAAACGCGTAATCTATGCGCGCTCGATCCGTTCACTTTCGACGTCAAGTCCGTCGACGATACGAACTTGAAACGTAACGAGTTACTCGAAGCATTCTATCGTACACACGCGGCGTTCGTCGCTAGGCCCGGAGAGAAAGCCCGAGAGCAAGGAAAAGGAGAAAAGATAAGAAGAGAAAGATGGAACGGCAGCGATTACCATACCAGCGTTGCATAGGAGAAAATGACAGTGGAATGAAATTGTGGCACGAAGGACCACCCGAACATGCAGAGTGAACAGTGAATATGCGTGGGCAAGCGATGTAAAGGATCCTTTAAATGCCAATGCTCTCGATCAGATTGCATAGAAGAAACGCGAGTTTACCTCTACCTCCTTCTTCACAGCCGCCATGTTTCGCGGCTGTTGCACGCGACTGATGGACCGGTTGCTTGAGTCCTCCTGCTCGCACTCCTCGATATGGCCAGCTATGTATAGCAGGTCATTCTGATCTTCTCTTCGATCTGCCGTCTGTACAGGGTGCGTCAAAATTCTACGCCTTGGTGTGCTGCAGATCGATGTAAACAGTTGCCGCGAAATTGACCCCGACCTTGAAACTTCGGATCGAAAAGTCAAATTTCTTCTGATTCTATCGTGTTCGACTGTGGTCTTTGTAAACGTAATTCCGATCGATGCGGTAACTTTGTAATCGAACTTTACTAAACATCGTTTTCGTTTTTTTTTTTTTCATTTTCTTTTGCCAACAGAAGGATCGATAGAACACGACGCGAGTAAACAAACTTGGCCTTCTGGTCTCGAATTTCAAGGTCAAGTCGATCTCGCTATAATCTTTCTAGGTCGATCTTTGTCAAACCGAACGTGTAGAATCACGCCGTAGCGGTCCTGACACTTTCTTTCTCAACGCTCTCTACACGTATATCGCATATATGTACGTACAGTTTTCAAGTTTTAGTTTAAATCGTTGGAATTTCAAATTATTTAAACGCGCGTGTAGTATTTCAGATATTTTCTAAACTTTGTTTCACATTCATCACGGTGTTCTTATTTTATTCCTTTCATTCGTTTGCTTTATTGTAATTTCGAAATTTCGAATATCTGCGAGTTCATGATTTGTACTAGAAATTTTCAACGAACGCAGTATTTAGTTTCGTTGCTTTTTGCTTTTTCCTTTTTACTTTTTGCTTTTTGGTAGACTTGGCCTAATTAAAAGAGGAAATGGAAACGTTTATTGCTAGACACAACGAAGATGCAGAAAATTCAACAGGTCTTGGTAAATATCATTTCCTCCCGCATAGCATGATAAACTATAATATATTTATTAAATTACTTTCTAAAGGAAAATACATTTGCTTCAAGAGTTGCCGTTAAAAGTTATTCTCGCGGATTCGCTTTACAATAACACAGTCTTTGTGGAAGAAAAGTGATTCAGTGATTCTCCTTGTTGATCCTGTATCCCTACTGACGTATTAGATCGTTGCATATAAAATGGCCCATTTAAAATATATCGTTAAATAGCAATAAATATTTAACGCATTATCGAATAGTAGTAAATAATACTTTTTATTACGCGTGAAAATTTAACACTTAAAACCAACCAAATACAAGATCGACGCTTTAATTCTCTCTTCGATGCTTTTACATTATTTCATTACAAAATGAACAATTATGAAACGGGTATGAAAGAAGTTCATGGATTATAATCATTTGAGCAATACTCTAATACGAACTTGGAGGTCGCATCGCCGTAGAAGCTATTCATATACATCATATACATCATATACATCATATACAATACATCATATACATCATATATATAAAGTTGGCATCGCGAATGTAAGCTGATAATTTGAGAAATATAGGTTGGAAAATATGAATAGCAAAGATAAATCACCCGACCGATTAAAAGAAGTTATTGACAACAAAAAAAAAAAAAAAAAAAAAAAAAGAAAAAAAAAA
>NT_176483.1:2348847-2357899 GCF_000188095.3 Bombus impatiens
AACAAAAAAAAAAAAAAAAAAAAAAAAATAGAAAAAAAATAGAAAAAAGAAAGAAAGAAAAAAGAAAAAGAAAACAAAAAAGAAAAGAAAGGAACAAGAAACGAAAGAACGCCGAGGAATGCGTTCTGTTACACCGCGAGCTGTAATATTTGCCTAGTATGCGGTAACATCTGCAGAAAGATACCGAAGATTTGGGGCATAAAAGTAATCTGCAGAGTTATTTACATCAAGAAATTTGCATGATTAAGCAGCCCAAAAAGATGGCATCCTTATTGAAACAAAGTAACAATTTCCTTGATCTCCATTGGAGGAAATTTCGATAGGAATTTAATATCGAGAAAATGATCGTTTCATTATTCGATACGCGGTTACTTATTTCAATATTTAACAGACGAAAGATACGTGATCCTTAAAAATTCGAATAAACCGACAATCTCTACTTCGATAAATGAAATCGAACTTTTTTCGTTGTCCTATTAATTCGGATATACGAGGCTCCGCTGTACTTTCTACAAGACATTTGTGACCAGAAGAAGAGTAATACATAGGAAAAGATTAGAACTAGAAAAATATCGTTACGAAGGTCCAGTACGTTAGGATATCTATCAACTATATTATATCTTCCATTACATTGGCGAACCAATCCACTAAGTCGTTAAGATAAATAACAAATAAAGAAACGAAGGAATTAGGTATGCATTAAAGGAGAACTAAATTTAGTAAATAACGTAATACCAGATTAAACGGACAGAATGTTGTCGCGCGTGTACTTAGTCCTTTTCTTAAATAGAAAAGTTTTATCCCAGACAGTAGCGTACGTGAAAAACACAGTGATTCCGATTCGTGCTACGCGTGTACAGAGCTAATTTTCACTATATTTTCATTATAGTTTCATAGAAACTATACGAATGTACGAAAACTGTTAATATTATCAAAATAAATGAAATACACGATATAATTATTCGGCAAAAGGAAAGGTAAATATATTCAAGAAAAAAAAGAAGATTCAACGAAAAAAGTTTATAATAAAATTATGTCGATAATGACTTTTTAATAAATGTTAAAATCTGATTTGTAGTTAATCAGAAACGAGTTTAGGGTTAGGTCGAAATTACTTGGGTTACCTCAGAAAGGAAAGAGAAAGAAAAGAAGTTCTTGGTTATTCGCACTCTGTCAAATGTAAAAATAACGTGCGGAAAATTGTGTACTTTTGTCGAAACATCGTTAAATACAATAACAACTTCCTAATAGCAAACTGTTTGCAATATTACTCGGCTTGATAATCTCGATAATATATTCAAAAGTCATCGCAACTAAATCCCTTTCTGCGAATACGTATCGAACAAGATTGAAAAACAATCCTCATGGATTATGAGAGGAATGTAATAAGCAAGTAATTCGATAACGTAACGAACGAAGCATTCTATAAAATAATAAAATAAACGGAACAATATAAATAGGTGTAAGTCCTTCTGGCAATTTAACTTTAATTAAACCCTTTAATTATATATATTATATACATATATTAGTTATATATATATATATTTTTTTTTATACATTTCAAATATATTTTTGCGTAAAATGGCATGCATTCTTTCAATAGCCATTACAACATTTCTGCGAATATTTCGTTCCATAACGTAATAATATTAATTTAGTAACGAATACTACAACATAAGATATACAGATGTATAGTCTTTTACGTCTGATTTCGTGTGGTTAATGTATAGAAATTGAATGTATCATATCAAATGGCTATTCTTTGCGAGTAAACTTGTTCTAAAATTTACCTTACTTTAATGTCTAGAAGAAATAAATCGTCAAACGGTTAAATATATCTTGATATTGCTAACGTCGCGATTGATTCGTCAGACACATATTCTATAACGATTCCTTATTTGCTTACTTCCGTTAGGAATATTTTTGAACGCTGCAAGTTCAGTTATTTGCAAGTGTAATAAATAATTTTCTGATAAAGCGTTTTCAGTCTCTTCGATGTCGATGTATGTAGGTTTTCGCGTGACCGATTGTGTAAATATCGATAATACGAGTGCTAAAACGAATTGCAAGTAGTTTTAAAAGTAACAGTTGTATCGTATATATCGATGGACGAAGGAAAATCATTTGGATCGCGGCTTTGATCCTACCATCGAATTGATCAGGTAAAACCCAGAAATACAACATTAGAACGTAGATAAACAAAACATATTTGACATGCGAGGAAAAAAGAATTTTAAAAAATCTTCTTGTTGTAACGGGACCAATTGCGAACGTTAAGAGGTTAAAAAAGGGAAAAGGTTTTATGTATTTCTATACTTTTAGCAAACGACAAAAGATTTAATATTGTAATAGTTTACTTCAAGTATATATAAATATAAATAGATTAATCTTTGTGTTATACAGAGACTGCCCGATATTGTCCCATTATGTCGCAACGACATACTTGAATCTTGATCTTGTTCCGAAATAGTGAAAACGTATCGAGTTCAAACGTTTCGATCGATAAATATTGCTTTCAATAAAATTCATTCATTCAATAAACATTTTGGCCATTTCATTTGCAAGAGCCTAATAACGTATATTTTACGAAAAAATGGCAGAATTACAGCCTTTCAACGCGACTGTACGAGGTAGAACACTTTAGGCGACGCAAATAAATACATACCTGTATTTTCATTTTCATTTTCATAATACTTTGAATTTCACTGATAGAAAAAACCATTTTCGCGTTTCTCTTACGCTCTTATCCTTTTAGAAGAAATTAATCCATCAGTTTTCATTAATTCGCCAATTAGAAAATGGTCCACCTTCAATTTGAAATTGTTGGCAATCTATCCGTCAAATCCATATATATTTTTTTATTTTGTCAAATATTTATATACGTATATTTGTTATACGATTTTCTTGCATCGTGCTTTCACTTCTTAAATTAATCAAATTCGGACGACGTGTAGTGCAAATGCTTTGAAAATCGATGGAAAGTCGTCGTAAGGCACGTTGTTGGCAATTTGTCTTTTACGCGAACACGATCGATCGAGAGATTGCTCTCGTTGGAACAACGTTCATAAAAATAATTCGCCAACGATCCTCGAACCGGTGCTAAGGTACAAGGAAGGAAAAACATACGATTCGAATAACGAATATAAAGCGATCCGTTTGATTCGATCGCTCGTCCGTGAATCTCTGGAAAACAGAAGTAGGTGGCACTTTTCCGGTGAAAAGTAGCTTCTCGTTGCCATGAGAATCGCGCTGGTTTCCGTGGCTCTCCGAGGCAACCTGCAAGAACGATACAATTGTAAAATATACATAAAGGATAATAATAAGAAAATGCGGCACGAGTCTAGTAAATAGCAGTGGGACAGACTATAGCCCGGTTCCTACAGCAGATAGGGAAAAAATGCGATACAGAAAGATACGCGTTGTTGGTTGTGTCGTCGCGATTCCCAATACGTATCGTTGTGGCCGGATATACGGCTTAGGAACGTTCAGGTGATGGCCGGATATACGGCTTAGGAACGTTCAGGCGATGGCCGAGGCAACCGCCAACTGCATCGCCGAATGAACGAATATGACCTTCTATCTATCTACTATCCCTATCAACTAACGATCAAGTTCCCTCGTCAAACTAACGAAACGGAGTCACCTACCAAGTCATCGGATTGACCGACCACCTGTGTACTCTTTAAAAAGCCTGCCAGATCCATTTACACGGTGAAATTGTTGTCGGCCTCCGACCGGCGCAACGGTATGTATCTCTTCTTTGTCCATTCTTCACGCGTATCCTATGTCATAAGGTTCTCGGTTAGTTTTCGAAAATAGCCTATCGATAGATGGATTCGAGAGCAGGAAAAACAGCTTGTGTGTGCGCGCGTGTGAGAAATCTTTCATACAAAAGTCAGGATAAGTTTTGAACGGCAGTATATAACGTCTATACTATGTACACGCAAAGCAAGAAGGCTGCAATATCGATTGGCCTGCTGCGTCGATGGACAAATATACCATCTGTATTCTTTCCTTTTACACTTGATGTTTCACACGCGTTGCTTTCAAGATGATGCTGTTATTTCGAACTAAAACTCAACAGAACGCAGCCCTCTCGCGTGCGTGGCTGTTAAACGGCCGAAAATAGGAGGACGTGTGTTAATGTCTAAAGCTTGTTGCCGACAAATTTATGCCCTCTGGTCCCTAATTTATGCCAGCAGGTTCGTATTGACAGTATCAGCTACAAGTGGCCGTATGACGTCACATATTCAAAGGCTTTATGTAAAACCATCGAGCAACTAGGACAGAATTTATATATGGCGAGTTAATAGCATTTATCGCTATACCACGGATGTTTACGAGTTTATGGAAAGTTTAATCCATCGAAGATCGATATCGCGTTAATCGTTATCGCACTATTATATTATTCACAAGTTTTTTCCATCAATCCGTATCATCGAATTCTTTCAAGCGTTTTGTTCCAAGCGTCTTGTTCGAAGCGTGAAAGGCAACGTAAAAAGATGTAATAATCAGTGGAAATAAAAGGAAATACAGGTAAATGCGACACGTTATCGCTTTCTTTTTGTCAAACGTTAACATTAACCACGATACATCTATCTCGTAGGGCAAGAAATGCCTATCTATCTACGAGTTTGTCACGTAAACTTGAGACCTCGAGCTTATATGCGTTTTGGTTTGGGGATGTTGAGAGGATCGAAGATCGGGGGTCGATGTCTTATCTCTGGTACAGATTGAAATGTGGTTGATGTCACGAGTCACGCGTTACTATTTCGTCCGTCTTTCGATACAAGTATATTATTTCTATTAATTCCTTAAGGTTGTAATAAGGTAATATTATATATTATCGATCCGCTTCTACATGACCGTGACTGAATACATAGTTTCGGGATCCTGATACGTATACTTGGATGGTACATAGGCGAATATGTGTACGCCGATGCTGTATACTTGAATACTCGAAGCACGGCAATCCCCTGATTTCAGGTATCCGCACATCCCTGTACGCAGTTCAAGTTTGCAAGAACAGCGATTCGTGCAATTTCTATGAACGTTCGCGTGTGTACGCAAAGGCCACGAACGGATACGCGTTTCCACTTTCGATATTTCGTTTATTTCGATTATTTACAAGTTTTGCCTCGTTATCGCGACGTTGTCACGATTCTGAACAACTTTCTCTCACGTACGTAACCATCGCTCGGGCCTAGTTCCGATGGATATTCGTGAAAAACCGAAGAAAACTGAAAAAGTTGTCGTTACTGTCGTTGTCGACATCGAATGCTGCCTATACGCGTGCATCTGGAACACGGTCGCAAGCAGCGGCGAATTTATTATTATTATTATTTAATTATTTAATTCGATTATTATTTAATTCAAGCTGATAATCATTCGTCGGTTGCCGAACTAAACCAAATTTTAACGAGTTTCTGCCCGGCTAAATCGATGTTCGTTAAACCAATAGGGAATTAATATTTACGGTTTATAGATCCTTTCATGTCTAAACATGTCAGAATACTGACTATATGACTAATACTATCAACTTTGCGAGTACTAATCGAAATACGCACGATGCACGATGGCGAATCGAAAACTGAAGATTCGATGTTTTTCGCGATGTTCTAAAAAACGTAAGAATCGAACATTCAAACGACTATATACGCGTTGAATCAACAAGCAAGCATGATTTTAGCGAAACTAAAATTTTGATGCCAGTCTTTGCACGCTAACAAACGTATCGTATGTAATTCTGATAATCGCTTGGTTTTCACATATCTTTTTCTTAGCGTGAAGGTGCAGTGAGCGCACCCGTCGTCCATGCGCTGCAACGATATTGCCAGCTAAGTGTGCAAGGTTTCGACAAAGGGAACGATCCTAGGAGTCAGTTTAGGAGTAACGAGATTGATCAACTTGCGATTAACTTGTCGATCGGGTGGTGAATCTTCGAGCCTCCTGTTACGAGTTGCACACAAGTTCGAACAAGTCTCAGGCCTATACGAAACATGCAACTATAATAAGAAGACAATAACCCGGGATCTGTAGCATAAGCGTACAACTTG
The DNA here is from genome assembly GCF_000188095.3 of Bombus impatiens. Taxonomy (NCBI): domain Eukaryota; kingdom Metazoa; phylum Arthropoda; class Insecta; order Hymenoptera; family Apidae; genus Bombus; species Bombus impatiens. Next base: position 2,354,904 of record NT_176483.1, read on the forward strand.
GTCCAGTGGCTACACACCTCGAGCAAAGCGTAAGTGATTTTGCGTTAACCTAGTTTCTTAGTAAACCGAAACGTTAGTAACCTAAATAAATTCCTTTCGCAAACGCATTAATAACGATCGTGTCGTAAATATCATTCGTTTTACATAACCGTCATTTTGACTATTTCTATTTATCCTGCCTATTACTTTCCCGTACTTGCTACTACGCTATAATCAACCTTAAGAATGGGTTTTCACGCCGAATGATTGACACATTCTTTTCCGAGTACCGTGATGCAAAATTTCGTAGTTGTTGTAAAATATAACAAAATATAATATAATAATACACGAATAAAATGATGTTTCGTTGAGATAAATTCTATTCGTGTGTAATTATTTCAAGTGAAAACGACGTCGAAATGACTCGACACGAAATAAAACTCGGCGTTTCTTCCGCGTTATTTCTAAAATCGTAATCAAGTATTTCTAATAAGCTACAATGATGTATCTATTATTATAATCTAATATATCTAATATTATTATAATATAATAATATTATCTCAAACGATTATTTTCTGTTGTTCGTTATTGCTATTTTATTTCGAATAGAATTTGCCGAAACCGTCCGAGACGTAACTAGCATCTACGAACGTAAACCTTTCGTTTTCAGATGCAATAAAAGGACAACGTATTATCCTGGGATAATATAAACGGAAAATTTGAAGGAAATCAAATTGCCGAGGAAACGATTTTAACGGCACGACAAAAGATACTATCGTATAAACTCACTTGGATCAGGCCTCCTGTAGTTCCCCTTTGATTCCGGGCACACTGTGATGATGTCTCGAGGCGAGTTTATTCGCCAGCTCGTGCATCACATCCCGGTATATCACCGTGTCCAAATTCTCGCCGAGCATATAGAGAAGAAACCAATCACCGACTTTGCTCCGCCGAACTATCGTTTCCACGGCTTCTCTCCTGACCAAACGAAACCGTAGTCGTAGAAGGTATACTCTCGTTCTTGGCGAAAATATAATTACGATCTAAAACAGGTACGAGAAGAAGTTGAGAATGTCGAAGGTTAACTGTCGCCAGTTACGCGCGGACATTCCTTGTCAAGATAACGTAACCAGCTATCCGAAGTAATAGAGAGCTTCTCAAGCAGCAACGTAGAAACGCTGCGAAACATAGTCAGTAGTATTCGGAAGTGGTAGCAAAAGCTAGAAAAATAAAAGTTGGAAAAATGCCGAACAAATGGAAACTTTGAATAAACGTAATATTAAAAGATCGTTGCTATATAAATTTTATGCAGTAAGATATATCGATATATCGAGTATGTGTAATCAAGTAACGTAGCTTGAAAGCCTGATAGAATTCGTATCTAATACAGTGTGATACTGTACTGTGTGAATGTAAAAATAAATTGTAAAATAAATAAAATAATAGCCGAGCGTGTTACAAACGCGGTTGTTTTCGAAATTTTACTACCAATTTAACAAATCGACGGTCATCCGCAGCAATTTCCACCACCATTATCTAATGGTTGGGCCAGGTATCGCTCATCCGTTTCCCACCGAGATCGACCCGCAATTCGCGCTCGCAATTCGCGCTCGCAATTCGCACGCACAGTAGCGTGTGAGCACGTGAGCGACGTCTACGAGCGTGTCGATGGGATGAGAAGGGGCCTTCGTTGCGCTCGATGACCAGCCTATCGGCATGCATATTCCGCAACTTTGGCCGGGCCGTTGCCGAACTCTCGATCGCGCCCCGTCTTCGGAACCAGGCATTTCTCTCATCGTTTCGCAGACTATTTATTATAGAATAGTATGAAGAAAAGGTGGAATTGGTTCGGAGAATCGTTACTCGCGACGCTGGAACCACGAGTTTTTCGGGACTAGTCCACTTTTCGAATCGGTCAGCCGGTATTCGTTTGACTGGATATTTATTCAGTCGGAGAATCTGTCGAACGTTTCGATGATATTGATTGAAAATACGTGGAATGTTGCAAGTTTCGTTACAGTTTTTCCGACCGATAAATAAATTATCTTCTTTTATACTAAATTTAACGTACACATAATCCGAACAATCTGTTATCCGAGTACAATATCTGCTATCGTTGTACGTGTTAGAGCGTAAACAGAAAATGAAAATGACGACGGGGCTGTACGTTTCTAGTTTCTCGCGTCGAAAATTTGTGCAGTTGATTGAAACAAACTAACAATTTCTTTGATCTCCGTTCGAACGAATGAAATTTAATACGAGCAAGATGATTATTTGGTTATCCAACTATTTTTGCCTTCCTATTACTCTCGATATAGGAGCCTGTACCGTACATGAAACGGAAAAGAGTCGCTTACCCTGTATAAAATCGTGACGAAGCTCAGCATGCCGAGAAAGAGGAACCAGAACCAGAGAAACACGTAGATCTTCTCGTTGACGACGTTCAAGGGCAGTATGCAAACGGCGTCGTGCCTCTCCACCTCTCCGCTTACGCCGTATTTGTAGAAGGTGCACTTGGTCATTCTAGGGAACACGTAAATCATCGGATCGATCCGGTCCTCCTGATCCGACTCGAGGAACCTCAGCACGTCGATACCGAACGTCAGGAACGCACCATCGAAGAACCGGTTCATCAGGAACATCTGACCTGCTCAAATTCAAACGCTTCGTATAATTTCTATCGCCATGGATTCGCTCTAAATATCGAGTAGGTATTACGCTGGCTACAAAAAGTATTGCCACACGAGCGTATTTATCGTAGCGTTTACGCTACTAATAGCGATTAATTACACCCAAATACAATATAAATTTCCTACGACTCGGAAAACTTTGTACTACGAGAATAAGATTTATTAGAAGATATACGATATAGGGTGTGTGCCAGTACCGTCGTATGTGCCGTATGTGCCGTATGTGCCGTATGTGCCGTATGTGCCGTATGTGACGTGTGATATTCAATAGCGGCGAGTAACAGCCGCACGCGTTTAGCGGTTCCGTTACGTCGAGCGGCAGCAGCC
>NT_176483.1:2358390-2389513 GCF_000188095.3 Bombus impatiens
CCGTCGTCGTAACCGTAATCGAGTCGTAATCGAGTATACCATCGCCACCGTCGCCTCTTTTACCAAACTGTTTCACTTTTTCTGCTAGAAACGAAACGGAGAAATGGCAGAAACGCGTCTACTTTATCGCGTGTCACAACAGTCTCAGACTTTCTCCTAGGCGTCTGGCTCCTTAAATTGGAAAGCGTCGACGGAATCTTTTCGCGTCAACGGTAACAACCGATTATGACGATCGCGACGATCTCTAATGGCATGTAAAGGCATAAAATTTGCGATTCTTTTAAAAATCCGTTTTTTTCTATATCTGTGGCTTATCAGCTCAGGCCTACCAGACCTACCAGGTCAGCCTATCGACTGTTGCAAAATTAGACACCCGACCAACAGCATTGTCCGTCAAAGTTTTCCACGATAAACGTGCAAATATTTTTCTCAGTCACCGTATTCATTCTCTCGGTACCGTATATCGAGTTAATAAAAGTTATAGTCGACTACACGCGAAATAGAACAGCTCGGTGATTTTCTTCGTCAAATTTCCAAAAAATGAAACAACCACCTCCTACTTCGGAATACCGCAATCGTAACCTAAATTCAATCGAAGAATTTTACGAATATCTTGAAATGTAAGACCGGGCGGCGATTATACCTATGTAATGTCCGCGCAATTGCCAATTCGTATTACCAGTACCTCGATTGTCAGAAAACGTGGACAGCGGTCTGCCAGGAACAAAGTGGCCGTTGAAGAAAAGCGACAGACAATTACACGCGTATATCGGTCGTTTAAGCGTGGCATACGTGGTCTGTTGTATCGTTGCCAAATTTCATCGTGAATCGTTCGTTCATTCACCGGTTCTTCTTTACGCCGCTAGGACGACATCTCGCGAACAAGCGCAAACGAACTAAACAGTATGGAGGAAACACAAACGAATGCAGATGAACTTAAACGAAGACGAATAAGCACGAACGAACGCATAGTTGCGCGTAAGGTCCCTTCTCCTATGTCCGTTGTCACGTCCGACCCAAAGTCCCAGGTTCCACTGTACCATACTATCGTCTGTATTGCACGATCATGAACTAATATATTTCATTATTATTAACCACTATTATTAACGAATATATCGTCGATGCTTGTTTGTTTGTTTGACGACTTTGCATTCGGAAAGAAAAACTGGCTACCTTCATTCGGAATTCTTTATATACCGTGATAATCTTGTTTCGTATATACCAATCTATAATTAAGAAACTCGCCTGTAGCACGACAACCATATATTTTCATAATTCTATAATTAATTCCATAATAAATATTTTCGACAATTTTTGTAAATTTCTCTATAATTTATACGATCCGAACGGATAAAGAACGCTACCGCTGCATAGATCCGTATCGTCGGGCACGCTTCTGAAAGAAGATAAGAATGACCGCGTCAATATCGTCACACCCTTTATTATACGATTAATAATACAATTAACAACTACTAACACGACTGTAACATATTGCAAATATCGTAAGTAGTCAATAGTATCTGTATTATTTAGTACGCAATAGTCCTTTACGTCTCCCCTTTTTCTATTAATTGCATATTCATTAGTTGCGTATTCCTCATCTTATATTTTTCCCTTTTGTATCGTTTCTTTATATTTTTACCTTTTTCAGGTAACCCATAACTGTTACAACCAAAATGGAAAAACTCACAGAATAGCAATTATCTTTTCGATTAAAATGTTCTTTGCAACAAATAACGATAATTATATTTGGCCGAAAAATCTTTTTCATTCCCGATAATCGTGATCGATGTGGGAAATTTCGCCAGTCGATAAGCAGTATCGATGAGAGAAATCGTATTTCGCGCATAGTAGTTATCTATGTTTGGATTAGGTGTTTGGCTTTCAAGTTTATGTCTTATCGCTACGAAACCAAACTTTTCCTTCAAATTACCAACCACTAACGTCAAACTCGAACAAAAGTTACTGGGTACGTCGATGACAAGTGGCAACAGTGCGAATTTTCAAAATATTTGCCCCTCGATAGAAAATTATATTTGTTGATTTTTCTGTTGATAATTGCAGTTAGAAATCAAGTTTCAATTTAACGAACATACGTTTCTTCGAGTTTTATGATACAGATCGCTTTTCTCTTTACGCGTCTTGGATGATCGAATGGCAAACGATAGTTTACACCATTATCAGCAACCAAAACGCAATTTCTCTCGACAACCATCGATAACCGTTATACGTGTTGGATCTTTTTGTAAAGAGCTTTTATACTCTTTCTTTGCTCTTTCGAGGTTGTGGGGTAAGCGCCGCGTACGCACGAGCTTGTAACGCTTACCGTTAGCTTGTTGCCCGCTTCGTAGCCAGATCTCCTTCGGACAATGGCCGTATTCTTTGGCAATGAGACGTCTCGTCGGATCGCTTGCCATCGGTGTGAGCTATCTCACGAATCTTTTAAACAGTCGTACATCATCGACATATCGTAGGTCAGCGACTCGGAGTCGTTGGATATCCACTTTGCAAACGTTCGTTCAAGTATTCTGCCGGGGTGCTTATCGAGTCCACGGCCCACTCATATCATAAATCACGCTAAGGCTAAATACCTATTTAGCCAATGCTATCTACCACAATCTGCTTGGGACGATGTTTTGTCGCTAACATACGTACATAATCGAAATAGAATTCGTCTCATCGGCAGCGAAACACATTTTCCATTATATGGATATGGATATATAATTTTATATGGATATATAATTATTTCTAAACAGAACGTTTAACCAATCGAAATCCTTCAATTATGTGGTTTTTTCTTCTTTCAAGAACTACGATTCCCTTAAAATTATCCGTTTAATGTCCACAACTTTTCCGTTTCTCCGTTTCCTTTTTCTTTCTCTTTTTCTTTTCTTTTTATCAAACAGGTCTCGCGCTCTGCCGTTGCGCGTACGTTGAAAATTATCGACACTTATCACTTTGGCTGTTCCGCTTCTATCAATTTGATTATTACTTATTACGTTTGATAAAACTGTTAATTCAGAGTTACCGTAAATTTATCTACATTTATGCTTGTTGACCGTTTACGGCCCTTTTTCATTGCAAGTGTTAATAGACACATAAAAAAAGATATATATCCGATACGCCGAATATTTCTCTTTTTACATATGAAAAAATTGCATTCTACATTCAATACTTTTCCTTTATACTCGTGTATATTTAACTTTTGCAACTTGCAAAAAAGTTAATAAAACAGCTGTCCCTCGAAATTGGAAATTGGAATCGTTTAAATAGCTACAAAAGGACTACTTTCTAGTGAAAGTCTTACTTTCTCCGCACTATTTACGGACGAAGCAGATGTTAAACGATTTGCCAACTTAAAAATAACCAAAGAAGGCGAAGACTAAAGTTTATTCGCTCGTCAAAGAGACGCATGGTACGCTGAAGATGAAACGGTGCTTGGGCACATATTCTTGGAAAATTTTCACGTGTCGAAAAGAAACGAATTTACGAAATAAATATACCGTACTCGAAATACTAATGCTAGAAAACAGCGTGGAATTTGAAAAAAATCCCATGTATATGCATGCATATACATATGCATACGTGTGTATATGGATAAGGAAAGACAGTGACAAGGAAGTGATAAGGAAAGGAGCAGTGACAAAGATTGTTAGAATCATCCTCTGACGCTGCCTGATTCATCTTTATCGCCGATACCGAGGTAACTTTTCGATAAACGGTGCACAACATCTCCTCCGCCATTAGGTTTAAGATCGTAATAGGGTCTTTCTTTACTTGCAAACTAATATTCTTTCCAACTGTGACATAAAAAATATATGATTCTGTTTAAAGAAGACAATGTTGACGTTGAAAGTTTTGAAATCTCTCTATACAAGATGTATAGAAGAAATGCCGTTACATCGCCTTTTGCCCTTTCTAAAACCACGCACCTTTTTGTACGTAACAATTTTTCATCGGACGCATAATTTAAAAGTTATTTGAGGTGGTTAAATTGGATGAATTACCCTTGCGTAATCGATATGTGAACGTTATAAGGTGTTATAATGGTGTGTAAATACTTTTTGTAGCCAGTCACTGTACACATTATAGATTAAAACGATTAATTTCCTAAGTATTCCCCCTACCTATTATATTACATATAAATTTTGATTCAATCGTACCATACTAAAGTTTCTTATCACAAAAATTCTTAATCGTTTCAGCCATTTAAGGAGACGATCTAAATAGTCTGTTATAGCTGGCAAAGGAAGAGGTTGACGAAGAAAGAGAGGAACGATAACACACGCAAGTCCGATACGCGTATGTATCCTCCAATTGTACGACTTCTCGTGTTCATTTTTCTTTCCTCTTGTTTCTTTGCATCGAGTTTTACTTCTTCTATAATTCTGTTCATTGTTTCGAGAAATCTCTATGTAGAGAATTACGCATTGTTTAGACTTTAGATTATGTTTTTCATTGTAGAATGTATGATATGTAATTACGTTATATTTAATTCTATACCGCCTATATATATATTCTTTATTTCTTGCCTTGTGAAAATTATTTCGCACTAACGCTGATTCTATTAATTCCTAATATGTATACCTGTATATACATATAGCCCCCTCCCCCCACCGCCCCATTCATTTCACAAGCGTGCACAGCCGTGCATACTCACTCGTCGTATACACGTCAATAAGCTAAGTTTTGTTTGAGCTATGTGAAAAAGCCGGTTACTGCAGAATGCGTAGAAAGAAAATTGAGATCGGTAGGGATCAAGTCCCCTATTGCGCATAAAGACCAATATAATTTATCACGTATCGAAACGACGAAGAGGAAGAACTAACGTGCAACTCACCGACCACATTCAGCAGGGCAAGAAGTTCGCAGAGGTAGTACCTGTAAGCCCACCAATTGTGAAATCGAAGATTCTCCCACAGATAGTCGAGCAACATTTTCTTCTTCTGCTTCTTTTCGACCTCGGAACAAAGACCGATATCAAGATCCATCATTAAAGCATGAATCTTGCCACCCTCCCATCCTTTCCATAGCCATCGAGGCGTGTAGAACAGGATCGCCTGAAAAAAAGAATCGTCCAACATTTTAACGCTATTACGATGTTCAATGGGTGTATTACACATTACACGTTACACGTTACACGTTACAGAGTTGATTAAAATAAACGTACGCTATTTTCGTAGGATGGACAAACTGCGGACTAAGCGTACTCGCTACATCGAACAAGTTAATAAAGAATAAATAATTTGAGTAAAACATACGTACACACGATGCTGTTTGTGATATTTAAAAGTTGTTAGATCGCTTTGAAACACGAGAATTCGGGACAAAATGATGATACACTATTTTCAAACCACAGCAAACTCTCTAGTTCGTAATATATGGAGTTGCTTTTATATTTGAACAAGATATTTATAGTAGTCGTTGTAGTAATATTTTCCTAATAACGTGTCCATGTGTTTCGGCCACGTGTCGAGACATCATTATATCGTAGATAATCATATTTTATATTATTAGGGATAATAGAAAATATTCGTATTACAAGTACTTTTATGACTAAAAGTACAATATATATCTTGTAATAATGTATTATAAATATATATAGAGAGAGAGAGTGTGTGTGTGTGTGTGTGTATACATATATGTATATGGATGTTAAAAACTTTACTTTTACCAGGTCAAATAGTACGATAATAAATTCAGATACGAATTGCGAAAGAAAATACATGTACCGAAGAGAAAATTGGGAAGAATTCCGCATAATTCAGTATATCGAAATTGGGTTTGTCGAATAAATGAAATAGAGAATGAAAAAGAGAAGGAAAAAGAAAGACAGACAGCGTTCCCGTCGTTGTTCTTTAATTCTTTCGATAATTTCTTTTTACGTCTAATACTTTTACGTCTAATAAGGAATTATCGAGAATGATATATCCAAGCCCGTTTAGAGTAACCAGTTTATTTTATCGTCCGATATCGTTCGGATAATCGAACGTTGGGAAAAGTGGAAATTCTACGGAATTATCGTTCCATAATAATCGCTATTCCAATCGCAAATATCATCTACTACAGCGATAGAATGACGTTTTCATACTTGCAACAATAGAAAGAAGATGACCCATTGATAATATTTGTGCTGTTTGACCAAGGGGTGCGACGCGTGTCCGTGCATTCCGTCTCCTTTGCTATTCGAAACACCAGGATAAGGTACTGCCTGTCCCAAACTCTTATTAAACGCGTGCACCATACTATACGTGGTATGTAGCCAGCAAAATGTTTCCAAAACAATTTTATCCACGGAACCTGAGGCCTCACAGTGGATCGGCGAACCGGAAATACTTTTGCACGCCAGCGTTACACACCCGCCAAGCAAAAGCGCCACCGTTGCGCGATAATGCAGTCGAAATATCATAGTGTCCTCGGAGATCCGTTGAACTTTAAACAGAGACCTCAAGGAGCCGAATACATCCACCATCTTCATCATCAGAGGCATTTTTCTACGTCCTGAACGACGAATCAATTTCGAGACTACAGAATCCTCCTCGTCGAGAAGATGATCGTTCTCTTCCCCGTTTTCCAGATCCGTCTTTGTAATTCGAGCTTTCGGTCGTTTCGAAGATACACTTATCAGAGGTGAAGATCGGTTTCTCTTTTATTTCGAATAATCTTTTTAATCGGCCGTCTTCTTATTTGCAATTGCAAGATTTTTGTTGCTGAATCGAATCGCGAGTGAAATAATTATCATTTGGAAAATTCGTGAACTCGAAAGCCAAATGATTACGAGCTTGCAAGTCTTTCAACTTGAAATTCAAGCAGTTATCAGTTGGTAAATTTTTGACATTGCAAATCCAATAATTATCGGTCAAGGAATTCTTCTTCAAGTCAAATAACTATTGGTAGGGAAATTTTTGGGAGAAATTAAAACTCGCACGATTATCGGTTGGCGAATTCTTCAAATTCGAAATCCGATAATTATTAGGCGAGGAATTATCGAAATGAAAGAAATGAAAAATTGTCGAGTTCGCAATCGATCGTTTATGGATTATCAAAGTTAACATAGTTATAGACGTTGAAATTTTTAGTCGAAGGTTATAACTTGGAGGCGATTAAACTCGATTCTTACTCATTAGTGGAAAACTGCTGAAATTGAAATTAACTGCAAGCATATTAGACTTGTAATTAGCAGTTGAATTATTTGTAATCGAAGTTGACGCCAGTGTGTACGTCAAGCTTTCACCGATCATTAAAATATAAGAATAGAAGCTGACGATTCGAGAATTCATAAAATTCAGATTGAAAGATACATTTTCCCGATGGAGAACGTTAAATAAAAACGATAACACGCGTTGTTGTAAGAAATTTGCGTTGAAATATCATTCGTCATATAAATGTCCGAAAGAAAGAATGAATATTTTTTTACGTTAAACGATTGACAATTTCCGATCCCGACTATTCGATTTGTCTTTTGATCTAACGCGGAGAAATATTCGAGACAGTTTTCTCAAAAACGTTCCAAATTTCTATCAATTTTATCTAAATATTCACAGAATGTGTACGATTTTTACTGCAGGTTGCGTGCATCATTACGTAATCCTCCAAATCTTTCACAGGAAACAGCAAACGCGTCGAGAAATAATGTTCGTCACTGTCGGACCGTATCGGTTTCTTCATCGTGATCAACCACAGAAGACTCTGACCAACTCAATTTTTCACTCAATGCTTCACAGTATACGTATTTCGCCGACTTTCTACCTTTCTACCTCTCAAGCTGCCATTCTTTCAATTTTCCTCATTTTCATCTTCCCTTCTGAAAAATATTTCATTTTCCACTTTCTTCTACCATTCGTTTCGTATAGTTGCAATACTTTCCGCAAACTTCTTTGAGATTACCGCTAGAAGGACTTGCCAAGTCGACAATTTCTTCGAATATTTTCATTTTTCTCTTCGATTTACAGATCTTCTCCACGTTCTGTCATGTTTGACGCGCGTTTCTATAACCAGCTACTAAGCACGTTCTTGCACAGTTAATTTGGCACGCGTGATCTGGTAAGTGGGTGTGATCTGATTTTCTTTTCTCTCCGAAATAACTGTATATTTCTAGGATAAACGAGTGGATAAAAATGGATAAAAATGGAAAAAAACAGAGCAACGAGAGGATGGAACGAGTATTCGGACACGGTGACAGACACACGTGGTGCGCGGAAGCAAGCCGTTAGAAGACTGGCCGAACTTGAGAGGCATCCCTTGGCCTCGATACTAAACACATAACTTGTATGATCCTCTAAGTATCTTCCTCTTGTCTTGTCAATGAAATTGCACATACCGTTGTTCTTTACAATGTTTCAATCGTCGTCGTTGCCTTTGCCATTTGCCATTTGCTTTCATAATTCTAACTTGCTTTCAATTTCTAAGATTTCGTTATCGAGAAAATGAACAAAAATTGGAAAATTTATCAACCGAATATCAAAGGATTATCCTTCGTGTTCTTTCAATTAAGTTTGAACGTTTATCTCAATAAGGTATCAGGCCAGCTCTTAATATCAAACATGTTGAAACATTATTCTCCTGAAAGTTTGACTCTATATGTATCTTCTTCGTCTCTTTTCACAAGAAATCACCTAATCCCCCTCGCTTGTAAGTATTTACATGTCGTTCGGTCGAAATTCGCTCTACATAATAATTTGTTCTTTTTATCATTCTTGCGGTCCTAGTTATTTCCTTTAACGATACGATTCTTGCAAGATTTCACCTGCCTACTTGACTTCGCTACGATTTCATTATATTACTTTGGATTTCGTCAACTGCTGTCTCTTTGCTTTATCAACGAAATTACAATAATGCATTCCGCTTCCTTCCTTACAACATTTTAATCCTTCTCATGAAATACACGTTTCAATACGATAAAATATCGAGTAAAATAAACAAATAAATCGAATGATCGAATCGATTTGATTTCGTTAACTCTCGACGAACAAAGACAGAGCCTAATCGGATCCATCGACGTATAATTACTTTCCTGCTTCGACTATGCGGCGATAATACGACAACGATGCTGCACGTCGTACACGACGATACACAGAAACACGAGATACAGAAGCGTTCGCTTTAGCTATCACCGCCAATCTTTGAAAACAAAGTCTGTACTCGAGCTTCGAGCGAACCGTATTTTAAAAGTTACATTGTCTCAGCGCAGTCCACGTCTTCCCGTACCGAGTATCGGTATCTCATTCACGCTCGTTCTTTTCCATTTCCTTGTTCGAATTCTCCAAATTTTGCCGATCCAGTCATTTAGACTGGGCCGCCGAAGCGAACGCCTCTGTAGAAATAACAACTCGTTAAGACTTAACCTGCTGTATTTATCTCTTATCATCTTATCACCTATACGGCCGCCGCTAGACAATCCGCGGTGCGAAGTTTAATCTACAAATCAGATACACAGGTCCGGTGAATGATAGAAGGTTGAATCGAAAAATCGATAAGAACGCCACATATATATTGGATTTTTTCCATACGATCGAAAATGGTGGGCGTGTGCACATTTGAAAAAAGCAAAGCTGACTGTGTTACAGTTGAACTAATATCAACCAATATGAACCAATATCAAGACAGGGTCAACATCAATCGTCCCCTGCAAATTCTAAGACTTCTAATATATACATATATGACATTTATGCAAGTTACGCAGTCAACTATCAATTTTCCCTACTTACTATGTAAGCGAATTTTCAATAGAAAAATTAATAGCACGAGTTTTTCATCGCTGATCCTAACATGTCAAATTCAAAAAGGATAAATTTCAGTCGAATCTTCGATTCGAAAAGAATGCGTCAATTTATAAATCCAATTTCATCAAATTATCGAAGCGAATCCGCAATACGAATCTGCCAAAACCAATTTCATTCCTGTACCTTTTTCCTTACGTCTTGTTTCGTGAAATACGATATTAATGATTTTCGTGCGTTTATCAATGGAATTAATCAAACAAAAATTAAAAGTTTGGCTAAAAGCGTATAGAAGGGTTGGCTAGATTCCGATTTCGATGATTTTTGGCCAGGTTGTGGAAATCGGTATCTCGAACAACATTTTCCTAGACATATAAGACATATAAGCTCGAACTCGCTTAGTTTGCGAAATATTCGCGAAAAACTACAATCAATTCCGCGTCTGCGGTAGTCTATGCGTCGGTATTGGTTGTCTTATTTTCTTGGTATTACTTATCTTCTCTTTATAAACGAGGGTTTAAACGCACAACGCAAGTACGAGAATTTCACGTTACGAGAAATCCCTATCACGATTGAAATTTATTCCAATATGAATATCATCGATGTATCGGGTTTAGATGAGTCTAAAGTTTCTTTAATTCAGCCGTTTCACTAAACTTGCCTGCTGCACTAAATTATAACAATTATTCTATTTCGTAAAATAATATCAATTATTTATTCGCCCGTTATCCGTACCCGTATTCGAATTAATTCGTTGTTATTGGACGCAAACGTTGCGTCGCGGCGGCCGGATGCAAAATCTAACCGAAACCTAAACCCAACACATCGATAATATTCGCTTTTCGTTGTTCAGTTTAACATTCAGAAATCAAACGTTCTTATCAATGCGTGTTTTACATTTGTCCAATTAACGTCCATTTATTCGCGATTAACATTTATAGCTTGTATCGTATTATTAACATTTATAATTAAATACATATCGATTTGTAAATACGATTCCAATTATAGCGTGTTTGCTGTTGTTTTCGAGATCGAAAGATCTCACAAATACGTTGATAAAAGTTTAATTTAAAAAAAAGAAAAGAAAAGAAAAAGAAGTGTCAAAAGTAAGAAAAGTTTGATCGTTGAATCAGTACGTAAGAGCATACATTGTCATTATTCGCGGTATCTGACGTTGTACATTGTAGTAAAGACAATGTTGTTACGCTGGTCAACCGCGGCGGACCGTCCAGCTTCCCCATGTATCGAGAGTTTCTTTTAATTATCGTACGTCTCTGTACATGTATAAGGAAATAAGATATGAAGCCCGGACGATCAACAATCAACGGTTATCTTGGTTATGTGATGGAAAATTTGCGAAACACGTGATTCTAGAAGGAAATTCAGCAATGTTTTAATCAAAGTGTACAGTGCTGCGTAAATAGAATGAAGATTTTTTCGTATCCTCTCTGGTTATGATTTGGGTCTTGGGCAATTATTTCAGAAGATATCGCACTTTGAAACATTAGAAAATGTAATTATGATAGAAATTAACATTTTTTAATCACAGCAAACGCAAATAAAGTAATCGTAAATTTGTTGTCCTATTACCGTTTGAATATTTTTCATAGGTTCGTATTAGCGATTTTTCGCATGAACTCGCCTCGCAACAATTTACTAAATGTTTCGCGTAGGATAACATCTGGAAAACAGATTAGCAAAGCCGTAGCTTTAATCGAATTCATTTTGAAACACACGACGTCTGCCTAAAACAATCTTTCGTACAACAAACAATTGGTGAACTCAAAGCAAACTGTTAGGACAGGGTCTACGATGCGTATGTTATGTCGCTATTTTTAGGTTACAAATCACAGTGACGTATGGGTTATATTTTTTCGGGCAATGTGTAGCAAGGAGACTTTCGATGTTCTGGCAGGGAATCTCCTGCGCTCTCAGTAGCGGTCAACGTATCGTAAGCTCACGTGCGCCCCAGACCTTAGCACCTTGTCCGCAGCCCTGGCACATCGTCCGCACGGAGGCCATTACCAGGATTGTGGAAACCACACCACACCTCTTATCGGTTCGCTGGCGTCTACCCTTTTGTGCCATGGCTCCTGGACAACGTGGGCGAGAGTCTGCCGAGACTCCACCAGAGGACTTTGCCGGGCCAAATAAGAAAGAAAGCTCGAGTCAGAGAAGCGAAACGCTATAATAGCAAAACTACGAATTTGCGGGTTCTCTACCTCAAGAAGAACGGTGCTTCGTAAAAAAGGGGAAAGAGAATGAGTACGCAAACTGTTGACCTGCCGCGTGCATGTTCCACGAATTTTCAAAATTATTTTTACGAAAAAATAAGCAGTAACCGTAAACGTAGGGAAATACTATTGTTCGCATTGGTAGAAATTCCGACAAAATCGTGTCACGAATTAAGACCTATCCAGTATAATCATGTTTTTGTCTGAACGAAAAGAAACCTTTTCTCTCTGTTTGCATAGCTTTAGCAATTAAAAGAATACAAAATCTCGGAACACTGACATTGCAATGTTTCGAAATTACATATGTACGTATACCTCGTGCGAAATCCTTCTTTGACAGAAATGCGATAGAAAAAGTACCGTTTTCTTGTAGTTAAAGATTTCTGAAATGACGGTAAAACCGCAGAAAAACTGAATATCCGCCAATTTCGATGTACATGTCGATTTTGTACATGTTGCAGAAATTAATATTTCGAATAATTTATATATACCATATAAATGATGGATTCGCTTAGTTTCCGAGATACGAGTTTCGCGAAAAACTTGCGGTACCGGCAAACTGAATTCCGCGTACGGTTGTGCGTCTGTGATAGCGTATGCGTCAGTGTTGGTTACCGACAGCCGCTTATCTTCTGTTTATAAACGAGGGTCGGCCGAGCTGAAAGGCCTCGTGCACAACGTACGTATGCGAGGCTGCAAAGGTCTGCAAAAGTCTGCAAAAATTGTAGCTTTTATTAACCCGATTAGAATCAAAAGCGAATATCATTAATGTATCGGGTTTAGGTTTCGGCTTGATTTCTCAATCCGGCCGCCAACGCTTGCGTGAGATAACAACGGATCGATTATAAAAATAATAAGCGCTGTCGCGAGACGGATTAAAAACATTCTACAAATCCGGCCTAAACTCAACGCAATGATGATAGTCGCTTTTAATTGATTTATAACAGACATTTCTTACTTTGTCTCGCATAGGCACGTTGTGCGCGGGACCTTTCAGCTCGGCCGACGCTCGTTTGTATGTAAGCAGAAGATAAGCGGCGGCAGGCAAACCAACGCTAACGCATACGCTCTACCACAGATGCACACAGCCGTACGCGGAATTTAGTTTGCCGGTACCGCAAGTTTTTCGCGAAACTCGTATCTCGGAAACTAAGCGACGTACCACCACGTACACGTTAGGAAAAGATCGTTGAAAACGTTGAGTTTTGCAACATATCCAAAAATTATCGTAATTCTGCGGGTCGTTGGCTTTTCTACAGCTTCTATCATACATCTTGAAAGATCGATATTCACATTTTCGTCTTGTTAAATAATTTGAGCAATCGTTCAATCTCCTTCTTACATGCATATAAATTTAATGATGTTGTGATAATGATTTAATGATCTCTGATGTTTGGAAAAATACACAATTGTATAATAAATCTTGAAAACACGTTTCATGGGTAACAAGTCTACGTGTTCTTACTTCGTTTAGCTGCGATAACATACGAGATAAATAAATGTTTATACAGATAAATATTCACACGAACATCTTTAATTTTATATTCATTATTGCAGATTCGACAACTGTAGCATTAGGAATCATTCATGGAGGAAATCGACGCGTGGCCGGTCAGCCGTTCTACCGATCGATACCGAATCAACGGAGAGACAATTTAATTCCGTCGAAGAACATGTTCTAGTTGAAGACATCGGCTGATCGTTTAAGGTGAGGGTGGAGGAGCGTCTTTGACCGAGCGCCAAGGCGACTCACGCGACAGCGGCGACCCTCGGTGACGAAGCAACGGTTACGGGTTTAACGAGTTAATATGCTTAGGGTTTCTTTCTTGGCAATGAACTAAATATAAGCTTCTGTAAGTAGCGGGTAAATTCCACGACCGTAGCCGCAACCAGTTCGCTCGTTATCCGGCTTTTCTCATTGTCGAATCTCCGTGAATACGATTCCTGCCTTTTACGTCTCAAACGAATTAATTCCAAACTAGTTTCCAAAAATCTTGCGGATGTTTTCAATTTCACGTTCAAAAACTACCTTACTATCTTTACTTGCTATTTTAATCAAATTATTTTAATTATTGCTAGTTATTAGTAAATTATTCAATTCGTTTTTATCGAAATCGAATAAAACTCTTTGAACAATAAATCTTATTTGATAAATAAAGAAATATATTATTCGCCAATTGTGCAGCAATATCCAATCGATCGAGGATTTATCCGGATAAACGTTCAGGATAAGTTATGATATAGAAGTTATAATAAAAAGAATTTACTTGTATAGAAATTTAATCGAATAACTTATTCGGATTCGACTATGGCTATCGAATAACTTATTCGACTATGACTGGCTGTATCCGTGCAAACTTTATGCTTGCACTTACAATTAGTCGGGCTATTTGCTTGAGTAGAATTTTTAATCTAAACAGGCAGGAAATAATTATTCTACCAAATAGAGAGGGAGTAATTTGTTAAGAATCATTATACGGAGAAGATAATTGACTAAAATGAAGTTATTTGAATCGTACATCGAAATAATTATCGTAGATAAATATTTGTTCGTTCGAAACAATTCCGGTAATGTCCAAGTTTGATTGTTGCATAGGAGCCGGTCGAGGAGATTATTCCTTCTTATTAAGAAGGAAACGTAGAATGAAATGCTTTTAATATGCTTTTAGTACGTTTGAACTTGACTAATTACCGACTGGGTACGAGCAAGCATCTAGCAGAACGTTATTCCACGTGGCAGAATGGTTAGAGCTAGATATAACGTAGGAATATAGAGATAGGTACAGGACTGGTAATATTATCGTCGAAGAGCGTCGAAGAACGAAACTGGACGCCTCTCCGTTGCATACATTTTCGGCCAGTAGCTCTTCTACGTTATTATCGAAAACGAAAGTGAAAGCGAAAGCGAAAGCGAAAGCGGGAGCGAGAGCGAGAGCGAAAGCGAAAGACATTAATGGCAAAAAAATATGAGACAGGAGAGAATAGATAGAAAATGAGAAAACAAGATTGTCTACGATTCTAGGGAGGAGGAAGAAGATTGAGAAGAAAAGAAATTGTAATCGATTACCTGCAAAAACAGCATGAAGCAGACCCACTGATAGTACCTGTACTCCTTCCTTTCCGTCTCCGGATGCGACTTTGAGTTATCTACGCCAGGAAACGGTACTTCAAAACCCTCTCGTTTCCTATAAGCCGCAGTAATCGTATACGTACTATGAATCCAACAATACGTATTCAACACGTCTTCCGGTAGATCCTTACTATGAATACAATCGATCGGATTACCAACGTATTGTCTCGTGGTCACGATCAACGAAAACGAAATCAGCAGGATCACGGTTAAACTATAATGCAATCGGAACACAGCTGTGTCAATATGTACGTGAGAGATCTTAATAAGGCTCTTCAGACCTCGAAATATGTCCAGCATTTTGAATGACCGAAGAAACGCGAAAGCTTCCTCTCTTTTTCTTTCTTTTTCGTCAGACGGCGGTCATCAGATCGCTAACGTCGTCCCTCGCCATTCATCTTTCAATCGCTTTGCCCTATCTTCCACCTTTCTTAACCAGTGGAAGGGAAAATGCAACTTTGCCAGTCTATTTGAAGTTAGATCTCCCTTCAGGACGCAAAGATGCACAGAGCTGCAAGTTTAAAAATCTTTCGGAGATTCGTTCCTTCGGATCGTTTAGCTCGTGGAATCGTTTCAAGTCGATTTAATCTCAGCAGATTTAGGTATTTCTCTAGCCTTGGGCAAAAAACGAGAACTCACTCGCGCTCCCTTCGAAAGAAATGGCCGCGCGGCGTAGGATCCTTCGAGCAAATCGGATCCTTTGCCGTCCGTCGCTAGTTTCTTTTTCTGCGCTCTTCTTATGCTCATAGCATTTAGCAAAGTTTCCTATTCCTCCATTTATAAGCATTATTCCTTCGATCAAACGCTAGACAAGTTAGACATATTTAACAATGTATTTGGAAGAACTACTGTTTCCAAGTTGTTCCTTTTGAAAATAAGCATAAGCTTTTTAAGAAGGGAGGAAAAATTCATTCGCTGACGTATTCGAAACAACTCTTGTTCTCATTTCAAGGTTGATCTTTATCCTTCAATGCCCTTTTTCCGAACGAAGCATTTCAAATCGAACAGGCAGTTGCTTTCTGATTCAAAAAGAAATTTATGTCTTCGTTATATTGTAGTTTTCGTTGATCGTTCAAGTCGTGTATAGGAAGATAGTTGTCACGTGCATTAAGCCATGATGCACAAAAATATCCATTTTTTAAGGGCAATTGGCATCGCGTATTTTACACCATAACGTTTGATTATCACTATGAAAGCACATTCGTTGTACACCATCAAAATTTCTTCAATAAGTCATGTCCAAGTAGAAATAAAGAAACTTCACTGGATTTGGGATTTAGAATCTGATTGTTATTCGACGGTCATTTTAGAAATTTGTTTAAGCGTTGATCACTGCGAAGTAAGTTAATTCGCTTTAGTCGACACTGGTAATTTACGACGATTCAATTAAAAAGATGTTTTTGTGATTTACAATCTACTGGATTCACCATTCTATTGGAAAAATACAAATTTTATGTTACGATGTAATTTTATGTGTCGATGCTTTGGTATTTAATTGTTCAATCGCAAGTACGAATAAATATATGCTTTACAGAAAAAGGAAATTTTTTCCAAGTAACATCCCACTCTCTGTTATAACTGAAAATAATTAGGAGCTCAAAACCATTCGATTCGATTCAATAACTAGTTTCGACTCAATAATTAGTTTCTGAATTTTCTTTAAATTCTTTCTTTTCTTTAAATAGAACGGTAATAAAGCTACTTGTTAAACTTGAAAATATTTACTTTCATACAACTGGCGTTATTTAAACCGACGGCAATGAAAATGGTGGTAAATAACTTGTACATATAATACAATACAAGCTTATATTTATATCATTTCTTCTGAATCGTTAAATACTTATTAATTTTGACATAAACAAGCGTGGATACAACAAGTTCTTTTGGACGCGCATCAAACGAATAATAAAGAAATCGCAAGTGATAAAACGGTGAATCGATTTTTTTTTTTTTTTTTTTTTTAAAGAAAAACCTTAAATTTTATAAAATCTGCAATTACTAACCTAATCTGTATATCTATACGATGGCGTGAAACTGTATTACAAGACCCCGATTATTGAGTAAATAATTCAATAAACAATAATCACATATGTATAACATGTGCTTTACGTGCAATATGAGATATAAGTAAATGTTTATATTTTTCGCCAATTGCGAATTAAATTTTATACCTTATTTTTATACGTCATCTGTTATATGTCGTGAATAAAATTTTCCTCGATATTAATGTCAAGAGTTAATAAATAATAAGAAGAATAGGCAAGAAGAACACGTAGCGTGTATATAGTAAGGAGAACGTAGTACCGTAGTATCTTTAATATGACTTCAATTCTATTTTGGCATTTACGCGTACACCGTCGCTCGCAAGTATCGAAACACTTGCGAGAAGTGAAACAAACTTAAGAGATAATTAGGAGACTATCGAAACCTTTGATACTTATTATGTGGATCCTCTTTTACTACCGACCTAATATCGTTAGTGAAATTTTCCGAGACAAAAGTTACAAATAATCAGCAGCATTTACGAATACCGTTGAGGTACTTCTCCACCGGAGTCTGTGAACGAGTCTGCGAACAGTAACGGGCTAGAAATCCTCTGTTCCTATACCTGTACCTGTACCTTTTTGCCAAGAATTCGCGGACCGTTCGGTAATTAGTTTCTATAGTTAAAATTTGTTCGCTCTCATGCCTGGTTATCAATCCCACAATGCCCCGTCATAAATCGATCGGAGAAAACTCGGAGAATAAGCAGAATAAGAAAAATATAATTATTTTGTATCGTTTGATATATCATTATGAGATAGCCGCAGTTGGATTATCGAGATCGGTACGACGAAAATGATACCAAACGTGACTATGTCCATCGACGCATCTTCATGACGACACCCACGATGACAGATAGCCTAGCGTTATTTATCCTTACGAGAAATTTACGAGGTCAGGCCGAGGGTTCGGTAAGAATCTTGGCAAGGTGCCCGAACGAATGTTTGAAAAGTCGACGATAGCCGGCAATTCGAAATCACCGAACTAGAAAGTATCGACTGGTTCGATTGTTTCTCGAGGATGCCTGAGACAGTTTACCAAGGGCGAACGATTCGATGCTGCATTGTGAAAGAATAGAAGGTTCGTTTAACGGGGGATGTGGCCACAGAGTACGCAGGGTAAGCGGACTGCGAGGAATCGCATGGCACTTGCATCAGTACCTTGAGGGAATAAACTCTATATAAAGATTTGTAAAGTCTTTGTAAAGAAACAAAATATCTCACATGTATTAAAATCGTATGAACAAGAAACGACGCGTAATCCTACCATACAGTATTCATTCATTTCATTTCACTTTATTTTATTTTATTTTGTTTTATTATGTTTTATTTTATTTTATTTTACTCTGCCTATTCTGTCTCACACGCACCTACTTCTACTTCTCGCCTACTTCTTACCGCTGGTGCACGCACGGCGCTCGAATCAATCTCAATGAAGTAAGAGTATCTTTGCTCGAAAGAATTTCTTTTGTTATTTAAGATTACGCAAAAATTGCTGCGAATCCTGTTCTTTTATAAATATAATTACCTTGCGTATACGTATTACGCTCCTATAAAGGTATTCCAGAGTATTTCCTCCTTTCGCAATGTACCAATACAGAAAGGATTTTCTCTTTGAGGTGTTCCCTATTTTTGCGCCCTCCCTCCCGTGTTTCACACGAGACTTGACGTGACTCCATAAATAAGAATCCATCAGTGATATGTTTAGAAATGGTAGCTAAGCTATTTTATCGTAACGACCGATCTAGCAGAGAAGATCTTGCAACCGTGTATAAATATGTGTGCAATGAAAACTAATTTACAGTATGAAATGTTCGCAAATAAAGTTAAATATATATGGTAGCAGAGAAAGTATTACTTTACATTTCGTAGCGAATTCATAGGACAAGTATCATAATAATACACTGTAACAAGTGTTATCTATCTTTTCATACGAATTCATCTACCATGATTGTATCCATCGGATTGTATCACCAAATCGAAAATACTCTGTGTATTTTAGGGCTTGGGATCTTTCCATGGCAAAAAATGGTCAGAAAACATGTAATCAGCAATTATTCTCAAAAATAGGAATAATACTAAAGCTGGATATGCATTGCCCTGTCGCAATATCTCAGTAAACAGTAATATCTCGCTAAATAGTATAACATCAGAATACAAACTCCATTACAATTAATCTGTAAACAAACAACTTATTAAAGATTCGATAAGAAATCTTCAACTTTTTAAAAATTTCATTAATAATTAAAAGGCCACTGCAGTAATTGAACTAGTATAGGCGTTGTAATTAATCTAGCTATTTATTTTTCCAGAAAACCAATACAATGATACGTATTAGTGAAAAGCAAAAATTGGAAACTTGAAAGACTTATCTAACAATGTATATGTATATGTATGTACAGAAGTAACAGGGTATCTTTGCACATATCGCACATCATTAAACATACAGTTCGTAACAAATTATTATACAGTATTGGTAGTATTATAGTTTCAAACATATAATTCATATAATACAATTCTAATGGCGCTTTCAATGAATATTGAAAGTTATTAATATAACTCGTCGACTGCTTGGATATTTTTGTATATTTTCCGCCAAGTGTACGTTTGCGAGAAGTATCTTCTCGCTTTTATGCACATTTCCGGTTTTGGTTCAAACCTTATCAACTTGATACCAACGGGTCAGCGTGATACCAACGTTTCGCTATAACGTTGACGATATTTCAAAATGTTTTCAAATGTTACAGAGTAAATAAGTAAGTAAGGGTTGACATTTTTGTGAATCAGCATGCAGAGAGTCTTTTTAAAAAGAGACGATAATATTAAAATATTCAATATCCCCTTTAAAGGGAATCTCTAAAGAAATTGAATATTTTTCAAAATAATCAAAACAAGAAAAAAAGAACAGACTCGCCGGAGTTCGCTCTATTAATATAAATGAAAAAGCTATTTTAAATGTATCGTTAGAAATAATAATCGGCGCAATTCTTGATAATTAATTACGTCATTAACGAATATCAACCGATAAGTCAAATACTGTTGGTTTCGGAAAAATTCATTAAAAATTGAAACGTAAGAAGAATACGAGAATGCATCGAGCGTTCTTTCATTAAGAAAACTGAAAGAGCTATTCTGAGAGCCATTTGAGCGGACCGAAACTACTTCTGATAAATATTTTGCTACAAATTTAGAATACAAATAATCGAACAGTTAAAAATTAACGTAGCAGCATTCTAATATAACAGATTCGCCGCAAAATAGCCACAAACGTTATTAAACCAGATGTACCGAAATTTATAGGAATAAAGTATCTTTGTCTTTCCATAAAATTCTGCAAATTTCTATTATCGTGGCAACTTCGGAGAAAAAACATTTCTCAGATGTACAGCAACTGTCATAAGAATCCGAATAGTTTCGTTTATCTATAGCAACAATATGTGAATATTTACCAAAGTATGCAAATAAATGGAAGATTGTATTAGGCAAATAGAAAATAAGAAGCGATACTTACTTTTTACGATGACAGTACACTATCAACTTTAAATTAGAGAAAATCTGTATCCAGAACTAATTCCAAAAAATCGACGGCCATTCGGCAACTAATTTACGCTTATTCTCAAGCGTTTGTCGATAGAAATTTAGAGTTTGTTCAGTCGATCGGCAAGTTTCTTGCGTTTTCAACCATCTTATCATGTTCGATGATTCTCGAAAGTGTATTATAGCGTTTTGGTAAAAATGTTTTAGTAACCGAACTATCAAAAGTATTTCTTAATGAAACGTCTTTGCCTCAGATTTGATATTTCACTGTCATACAGTATCATATTCTTTTAGTCATATTAAATCACTCGACGATATAGGAAATTTTCTCGGTCCTGATAACCGTCAACAAAATTAGAACGGCTTAGGTTGAAACAGTCTAGAGGATCAGCCATCCAAATGTTTCTCGTATCGTTCAACGAACCCATTTTGCGGTGCTCGTTAATAAATTTAAATCGTTGGCGCGCGTGGCAACTTGGCTACAATGTGTGGCAAATTATTTCCAAGTTTAACGTTGAGAGAAACTCTGCTGCGATTACGATATAAACTTTTTCTAAACTAGAAGAATATAGTTTCCAAACTTGTATATTGTATATTTCGCGTTATTTAGCTAAAAATTTGCTTAATTATCGAACGATATAATAATATAAACGCAAAGAAATATAAACGTAACATAAAAATTTATGCAATACCGAACACATAGAAAAATTAATCTCATCGATCTAACGATATCGTTCGAAAGGCGTAATTTTCGAACAATATACAATTTCGACTAATAATAAAAATCTTATCCGAAGAATTTCAATTTTGTAAATTCGATTTTTAGTAGTATAAAAATTCCTTCACTATCAAATATTTAGAGAAACCACATCATTTACCCTTGATTTTGTTTTCGTAATATGAAATGCTTCCGTAGTAGACAATAAAACTTAGCCGATCGTAACTTTACAGTTAGTTTTGTCTTCAGTTTTTCTTAAAACATAAATATAACAAGGAATTCGTATCATCAGGAAGTCTTGGAAATTTCTTGGAAAGCCTGAAACTAATTGAGACCAGCCGGCGAGACAAACGTTCAATCTCGACGCGTGATACACGATGACTTAAAAATCGATTTGATCGTTACATAATGTCAAATGTATATAATCGATAACGATCCAATCAAAGTGTAAAACGTATACTTTTTACTCGCTCCAATTAATTTGTCAATTAGAAATATGTGTGTATGCATGTACATACATACATATTACATGCAATATAAAACAAGATTAATTAAATATCACTAACGAAAATATGAATAGCGATAACAGTTGGTTCGCTTAAGGATAATTCATTTGTATCATATATTTGTGCAAACGATATACTTATCGTATCGTGTATTTATCGTATTATACCATATATTTATTGCACAATTGATGTACATGCAGCACTTTTTGTTGCAAGTAAGATAAATAGTTATTAATTTTGCAAAGTGTAAATGCCATTAATTTCTAATTGAGAAGCAAATAAAATGGGATCCATCATCCATCAAAATTAAAACATATTCCCATACACGTTATAAAAATTAGTTTAAAGGAAATCATGACAATTATTATATCTCTATTTGCTCGTGAAATTTCGAAAGATCGTGCCGAAATCGAACCGATCTAACGAAAAATTTCGTTCCTAATCATCCCTATCGCGTATTAAAGAAATATTAAAGGTAAACCTTCATTCTACGTTCAACCTCTTCTAAGTTCTTAAATACCTCGTTCTTAAATACATTCCCGCCTTTTCTATCAATTTTTGTCGTATTATTACTAAATAGAAATCACTGCTTCTTTTTTATTTACCTGTACTTGTTTTCAAAGCTCGTTGACCGTTCTTTAAAATGATCATTACGGAGCTATACATATATTATACTAAAAAAAAAGGTTCAACCATAAACTTCCATTTTCATAATTTCTCATTCTATATGTTCGACATTTTCATTCTTCTTTTTACATGACCACAAAATAATTTTCCTAAGAAATTTACTTTTCTACATTCAGATATTTCCTTTTCCTTGGCAGAGGAGGAAAAGATATAAAATTTTAAGTAATGTCATAGGAAAATCGTGATAAAGGTACTGTCGGAACCTTGTTAAACCGAAACCTTGGCTTTACTTTTAGGTCTATGAAATTTTCACCTGAAAGAAAAATTATTCTAAAACTATTCCGATTTCTTCGTTCGACATGGAAACTTCGTTTGACACGGAAAAGGGAATCTCACGAATTTCATCGAAAATCATTACATAATGTGGAAAGAATATTAAATCTAATAACCTTTATCTATAACTTAATAAAGCCTCACTTTCAATTATTTCCCTATCTTTCTCTATTCCCTACTTTCTTCATTTATCCATCTTTCATATACCATCGTATACCTAGTAAATGGGAGATCTACAAGAACATTCCATTATTTTAATTTTTTTGCCACTATTCCTTTATTCCTTCCTACCTCCCTTCTTCCCTCCCTCCCTTCCTCCCTCCCTTCCTCCCTCCCTTCCTTCCTTCTTTCCTTCCTTCCTTCCTTCCTTCCTTCCTTCTTTCCTTCCTTTCTTCCTTCCTTCCTTCCTTTCTTCCTCCCTTTCTCCCTTCCTCCCTTCCACCCTTCCATATTTCCATACTTCCTTCCTTCCTTCCTTCTTTACAGAGAAAGATCAAACTCACAAACGTCTCCGTCAGAGATCACGAACCCGGTTATTCCTCCGCGCTGCGACGGGGGAATGCGCGTACACCATCCGTAGTTCCGAATCACACCACCATGCCGTCCCATATAGCGGAACAAAGCCGTCGCTTTCGATAAACGAACGTCAAAGCCAATCTGTTCACGCGCATGGTGTCGCGACGCTAATAAATATATCGTACTGAGCTCAAGCCCGAAAATAGTCGGGGTAATGAAAAATTTTCACCGATGCATCACAAATCGACCAAGACATCGATCTGCTTCCTTCCTCTACTATTTCTCTTCAAGGCAAAAGCAACTTTTGCAACTCGTTCACATTAAAAGAACATACAACGTACAATTTCTTAAAAAGAAAACCAGATTCTTCGGAAGATTGTCACGAACTGAGACACGCACCAATAATATATGTATATTCAACTTGATAATTCTCTGTGTTTTAAAGAGAGAAACCAAAGAAAGAACGTAGACAATTCAATTTGACGAGTAAGATGGAGAGTTTCTTGTTCCAAGAAATGAACCAGCGTTTTTTATTTAAGATTAGTTAGCACGCGCGCACGGCTTCCACATGCCACGTAAAAACACGTTAGATCCGACACGACTCCGGTCGACTGCTCGTGTTTGCTAGCCAGGGCATAGCACCTCCCGTAGGAGCCGAGCGAGGAGTCAACCCGCTCCAGGAATAGAAACACCGAACCCGAAATGTTCGAGCGTTGGAGGCCCGACGTCAAAACGCACCGCGACGCAACAGAGAAAGATGTTCGATATTGGACAAACCCGCGAAAACTTTGCGGATACCTTTTCGCTTTCATGCCGTGTTCAATGTAACTTATACGATGTAATGTTTATCCAAATGATAATAATCGGTTTGAATAAATGTGCGAATACGTTTCAACGGACAAGTTGATAGATGCAATGCAATATGGTGAATATTAGGCGTAGGAAAAAAATTCAGTGCTTCTGATCTCATAGTTTGCTAACTAATCGTCCATATTATAATTACTCGTGTAGTTATTGTATATGCATGCATGCACGCACACACGCACACACACATTTATATCCATATATATTTATCATATATATGTATGGTTATCATATGTATGTCAGGTAGCGTGATAGCTGATACCTGATTAGATATAGGAAAGAATTTCGTATTTTTAGTTTCATAACCCAGAATTTATATAGGTGGTAATATAGTTATTTATGCATTATATATGGCATATTATAGATATCATATAGTATATCGAATATACTAAACGGTTAATCAGACGGCGAAACCTGAGAACCGTTAGCTATGGGAAACATTTCTGCGCTCCTCGATTTATAGCAAAATATTTATATTCCATAATATAACTAACGGTATACATGTACAATATAATTTATCGTATTACATAATTAGAGCGATGTCCATGTAGATGGAGAAAAATCATGATAAAATTACGTATCGAACAACTATGTATTTTAATAATCTTTAGTAATACAAAAATGCATTAAGATATCAAACACACAAACACAGGATCAACAATATTATTAAGAGAAGTCAAACAATATACAATCTTAATTACTGATGAAAATGTTACTAGTTCGTTAGACACATAGCATACATACAGGCAATCGACAAGCATATGTAATTCTGTAGACCTGATTTTGTAATCCATAATACAATTATCTAAACATAAACATAGTGCCTGTAACATATTAGAGGATACGGTGCGGACCATATTCACAATGCTTGCAAAAATATATGCAATCTATCCTTTTAAGTCCTATAACGTTATGGAAGAAACATAAAAGCGAAACGTTTCACGATGCAATTAGTTGAATTTACAAGTAATTATTTATACGCCCACCAATGTACACCAGATGGTAATCTGTAATTGTAAAGAAAGAGATAGTTGACGTGTTATCCATTGCAGTAGAGTAAGGCAACGATCACTTTTCCATTTTCCCATTTCTCCATTTTTCCATTTTTCCATTATTCAATTTCATTTATTCAAAGAAACGTTGAGATAATTGTCCGATTGGCGAATCAAGATCGAACACGGAAAATTCCGCGACCGATCATGTAGCGATTGAAATTAAAAAGACCCATGGTCGGCAAGTGGTCACCCAATGTGCAGGTTTGCTTGACGTTGATAAAGCGTAGATGGCTGTGTGCGCGTTGTCGCGCGAACGCGTTTGTTTTTCGTTAACGGTGGCAAAAGGGCGGCGAACGGGCGACAAAAGGGCGGCGAACGGGCGACAAAAGGGCGGCAAACAGACGAAAAACGAACGGCAAACGAGCGACGAAAGGATGAGAGAGAGACAGAGACTTCAGTTCCTTGTTACGTCTCGAGAAAGGCGGATGCGGACGGGGCGCATCCGTTTGTTTTAACGAACAATCAGTTTATTAAAGTAACGATCTCTATTTAAACGACCGTTTCTTTATCCTGCGTCCTACGTATAATTATTTTAGATTCATGAAATTATTGTTATAAATGACAAATATCGACATAATTATTGCAAACGTGATATTGGAAACTTGAAAGAACGGCTAATGAAAGTTGGAGAGAAATTAACAACGAGACAAAATAAAGAGTTGAAGCGAACTATTTAACGACAGGAAAACGCGGGGAAAGGAACAATTTGTTCTTACAAGACAAGATAACTCGCTCTCTTCGCTCAGCGTTACAAGCGATTTTTAATGCACTGATTTTTAATGCAAGGATCATCTCCGCTTTCGTTTTATCAGCTACCTTGTTCTTTGGGCAAGGGTGGGGGAACGTTCACTTCGACAACGCTCTCGCCCCTCAGTCGCGATCGCGTTGGCCACGTAAATTTCTTGTACATATTTTGTTTGACTCCGCTAGCTGAAAATAACGTAGTCGCTAACACGTGTGGGTTGGGTGCTCCTTATCCAGGAGATACAGTTTTTGTATGATTCGGATATCGATGGAGGAGGCGGCGGCTTATTTACGAGCGATAGCAACTTATTAATCACAAATATATAATCTCTATATAATCACAACTATATAATCACAAATTTCACAAATTCATTAGCGAAAGTTTAATTTTAAAAGAGTAAAGTATAAACAAATTTCACTATTACATTGGTATTGTTTCATTATTGTCTCATCGATATTTGAATCTGGATCAGATCATATTATTCGGCCATCCAGTTTCTGCATGCGTCAAAGGAAAACTGTACTACATCACTGCTGATCTCAAATGATTTTCAAGCGACGCAAACTATGCCAGTGACCGCATTTTTCTAGCTTTTTCAAATAAATACATACCTTAATTACTTATTATGCTGTAATAACTTATAATAATAATTACATATCAACCAAATAAATCACATCCAGGAAATCTGCAACACTTGCAAGTATTTTATGATGCGGTGATCCAAGCTCTGCAATTGGAGAGTAGTATAGAGGTAGAAACGATTCAGTGCACAGAAGCACTGAACATTGACGATGGGACGGTAGATACGGGGAGCGTAAGAAAGGACAACGCGAAAGATGAAGAAACTGAAAGAAGAAGAGGGACTGTGAGTCGAAGCGTATCGCAACATAATAAAATGTAAAATATAAAGGACCGTGACTAGCTGTGACTCTTTTCTAATTGAGAAATCAAACTCCTTCATTTTTTATTTGCGATGAATGGAGCTTTTACCGACATGTTTGTTACATGTTTCTGATTGAAATGACACCAAGCGCGATATAATTTGCGGACGTATTTGCTTACTTTATAAATGGTGATTAGATACATATCGATAAGTAAGTAGAATTCGAATTATACCGTATTTGGTCTCACTTTAACTAGGAAAATGCCACAAATACATATGTAGTCAGTAACAGTTTGATTTGAAGAAAAGTGAAGGATAAAAACGTTTCACTTTTAAATTGGTACCTGTATACATTGTATCAGCGTTATCTGACACTGGATCATGTTACATGCTGCTCAACCGTTGAGCTTATCGGCGCGTTAAGGGAAAGGGCCTGCCCCCTGTGATGGGGATGACGACCACGCGATTACCGAGAGGTTCTTTTTCTGCAATTATTATTTGCGGTTCCTTCCCAGTATTCACTTTTATTCTTGTTCGTGCACGAGCGAATAGAATAAAATAAGGAGGTCAGTTTCGATTAGTTCTACTTTCTTCTTGTTGTAGTTTTACTTGTACTTGTTATCCATTTTATTCGCTATTTTATTATTTCAACTATTTATTTCAGCGACATGAAATTCCGACATACGTTCTGACATGGTATATATAGTATTTCATAACTTGATTGTAATTTAAAAAATTTAAATAATTTAATCTAATTTAAAAATAATGTAATTTAAAAAATAAAGAATTTAAATTTAAAGAAGCAAGTGTCATGATCGCTATACAAAAACGATAAAAATTATAATCTGTCACTGCTCTAAAGTAAGAGCGCACATTGGATTTCTTGTAATATTTAACTTTTACTGTGCAATTTCAGTCATGTATTAATAGTACTTGTCAATAAGTACAATAAAAAAAGCTTAAAATCTAACTTTGTCGAACATATTACTCTCTCCCCATCTTTTCGCTTCAGCTAGTTAGTTTGTTTGTTTGTTAGTTGCTTATTTCTTTTTTGAAATTTTTTCTTTTCGCTTTTCGTTGAAAGTATATAGATATAATATGTCACTGATACTTTGATCGTGAGACGTGCACGAACCTGGATGGAAGTGAATACTGGAAAGGAAACCTTCGATAGCAATTGCAGGAGAAGAATCTACTCTCGGTAATGGAATGGACGTTATCCCCACCATATGGAGGTAATCAATGGGCGGCAATCATGTGGAATTTACATGACGCGTCGGTAAGTTTCAGGGCTAAGTTTTAGATATCATTTAAACGATGTACATCTGTCAGTACAAATCGAACACTTTTTTGTCTCTGACATTTTTTTTTAAATTAAATTTTGCTAGCGCATTTACAAGATCTTTCTTGATTAAAATGAGACCAAACACGGTATAATTCGAATTCTGTTTGCTTATCGATATGTATTTTGATTCTCATGCATAAAGCACGCAAATTATATCGTGCTCCGTGTCATTTCAACCAGAAACATGTAACAAACATGTTGGTAAAGGTTCTA
Source organism: Bombus impatiens (assembly GCF_000188095.3). Lineage (NCBI taxonomy): Eukaryota > Metazoa > Arthropoda > Insecta > Hymenoptera > Apidae > Bombus > Bombus impatiens. The sequence goes on from NT_176483.1 coordinate 2,386,858, forward strand.
TTCATTACAAATGAAAAATAAAAAAGTTTCATACTTCAGTTAAAAAAGATATCAACTTGTGGCGTGCCTTCCTTCTATTTCATATGTCGACATATAATATATGATATGTATGAATAATGTATATGTATAATACACTAAAACTATATGGTAGACAGGGAAGTAAGACGATGACGATATGACAGCGTAAGAAGGGCAAGACATTGATTGGGTATTTGATACGAGATAAATTTATTCCAAGGTACTAGAATAGTTTATTGGACGGAGTGGTCGATCTGAACGCTACGTAGTTCATGACCGACATCTTGTTCGCGGTCACTTTGCCATCAGACAAGCGCATGATCCACGGTTGCTGCAAAGTTTTACGTGATCGGAACTGTGTAAGATATTTTGGTATCTGGAGTCGAACATAAAGGTACGTCGATGGCAGATCGAGGTAAATATAACGCGTAGAATAATTCTAATTGTCAAATTGGTTGTACAAATTGGTTATACCGGTTTGTTTTCGTTACCATAAATTGGCGGCAAGTACGAATGGACGATGCAGCAGGAGAACGATGACGAGAAGCAGAACGACTAACGAGGAGAAGAAAAAGGGCGTTTAATCGCTGATAATGAGGAAACGTATAATCTCGTTGGTTGGGTGCGAGCGTGGAAGAAAAAGTGTGAAACGAAGAAAGGGCAGGACGAAGTAGCGTGCGAATGTGTAAATAAGATGTGTAAATAAAATTGTTTAGGAATGTAAAGCGTTTTGCGTAAAGCAGGTAATGATAAAAGCGTAAAAGTATAGGATGAAAAGACGTGGTATGTAATAAAGATGCGCAAATAAAATAAGCGCGTATCTAATCTGGATGTGCGAAAGGTAATAGCGACGTTAATTTGGTGTGAGATTTTGTCGAAATATGGGCTAGTTTTGTGAAAATTATAAAATGTGTAAAAAGATCGTAGACGTTAGAGGCGTGAAAGTTGAAAGAAGTAAGAAAGGAATAAAAAGAGAGTATAAAATGATAATAGGCAATACGTAAGGCAATATAATTGTCTGGATGGTAGAAGAGGGGATTTATTTGGATTCTAAGAGACTAAAGAATAAGTAAAGATACATTTAGGAGATATATGTGTGCATCGTTTATTCGACCCTTGAACACAAATTGTGAAATTCGGCTTCAAAACAATAGACGACAGATGGAGTAGTTTTGAAAGGTTAATAATATGGTTGCTTTAAGAAAGGTGTAACTGTTGAACGTACAATGGAATCGGGCAATCTAATAGAACACCATTACGAAAGGTAGTAATTGTAATATGGAAATATATTAGTCGGAAAGAATCTTGTTCGAAGTTGGAATCTTGTAATTACACGGATACCGTGTGGAAAGCGATTGACGTTAAATAAATTCCACTTGAAGAAATGAAACGTATTAATATATAATAATATACGTAATAATATAGAATAGTATTAATGCTAGTAATTATATAGAATTATAGGAAATATGGAGGTAATTAGGGTGGATTGCAACGGTGGATGAGAATTATGGCGCATTATGGACACAAACAGGAAAGAAAAATGTATCCGTTGGAAGAAGGTTAAGTGGGAGGGAATAGAAAGAGGAAATTATTGAAAAGCTTAATGTTATTTGAGAAAGAAAAGTTGGGGTTGAAGAAGAAAGAGATGTAATTGTTGTAAGTGGAAAATGGCTGATGAATGGAAATAGGGAGGGTATAGGATAATAGGACGTATCTAAACTGTTTTTTTTTCTTGACGGAAAGATAAAAGAAAAAAAGAGCCGCGATTGTGGAAGAAATGGATTAAGCAGAAATATATGTTTAAGTGAGCGACACGTAAAAAACCCGGTTAGATTGGTCTGCAGGATGCGCATCTTCTTAATCCCCTAAGTTCATGGCCTTCTTGCTCGCGGGTTTAGAATCGGGGATATCCTGCGCCGAGCCTTCCTTGTTTCCTGCCGTGAACTCATCGGTCGCGGGTTTGGTTCTGTATAAAGAAAAACTTCGAAACGAATTAATCGTCGTGCGCAATGTCTGTCGTGATCATGAGGGATGTGAAACTTTTTAAAGAGTCTAATTAATCGTCAATTGAAGTTGATCTTGAGTTGATAGGGCGAGATCGGAGGAATGAAAATTGAATAAAATCTGACTTTCCAACGAAAAATCATTTTTCCAACCTCTCTGCGATACTCGTCTTAGAATGAGAATGGAAACTAGTCAATTTGAGATGAAGATAAAAATGCGTCAGACTTTCGCCAGATTCGAGAATGATCGTTACTCTTTCTCCGTCTTTCGTCTTTCGTTTAATTTCTCGATGGCCTAATCGCAGCAAGCTGGAGTCCATACTGAACGTGTATCGTAGTTATTAATCGCGCCATGTGATTTGCCAGGAATAACATGAAATAAATTTTTATTAAAAAAAAACCAGCTACAATAGATCGAATCATTTTATACCTTTCTACGAAAATTCACACCCACGAAATCCCCGACAAGTTCACTCCTGTAATGATTAATTACCTAAAGATTTTTAAAACAGTACGAGTTTACGGTTGTACGAACTATTCTACGAAAAAGATAATTATCCGACGATGTTAAAAATCTGAGCATAATGAAGATGTACGTACAACAGATACTCACGGGAAAAATCAACGAGACTAAT
>NT_176484.1:0-87478 GCF_000188095.3 Bombus impatiens
TCATATGTGGTGAGGTAGTTGAGTCTGTTGGTGTTTATGCTATTCAATGTTTGCTGCCCCATTGGATATGTTTGGCGTTATAGTCTCCTCCAGCTATGAATCGATTACCCAGTGCATGATGGAAATTATCAAAGTCTTGTTTAGAAACGGAGTGTCTAAGAGGACAGTATACTGTTGAAGTGGTGATTGTACCATGGCAATCTTCTATCGCTACGTTTATATCTTGGAGGTAGTCATTCTGGAACGATGGAAGCTCGTAATGCTTAATGCTGGCTTTGATAATAATTCCGGTGTCGCCGTGGCACCCGTCAGTAGCTTTCCTCCGACACAGCATCGTCATTTTACTTTACTTATTCTTCATCGTTAGAATAGTCAACATGTCATCATCGGGTTTCTATCCTTAAATCAATCACTTACTTAACTTATACATACGCATCAGTGTAATTATCTTCTTTACAAAGTTGTTGGAATAAACACTAATTTATACCTGTTAATTCAGTGTAAACTCAATTGAACCACCTCTTTTATCGTAACAGAAATCAGGGGATCGATCAGTTCGTGGCGTCGATTATCTAATCGTAACGGGAGTTTACGACTCCCGTTGACGTGTTTTCTCGCGATCGCATCTCTCCGCGAATGGTCGAAAAAACATCTTCAAAGAAGAAAAAGCAGGTATATTTCGTGCCTAATACATGCGTCCATGTATTTCATTGTCCGGTAAGAGAGAATCTATAATAATCTGGGGTATGGAATGCCACGCGGAAAATGCCGCAACGATAACCAGTCATACTCGATAATACGTTTACGTGCATTTGCCAGTGTTGTGTTATGTTATCTATCGGCGCAAACGACAGTCGATATTCGTGGTTGTTTGTAGCTCGTACTCCTGGATTATGCCTCGATCCACGATAGGTACGTATTTACGCACGTGCAAAAGAAACGAAAGGAAAGAAAGAAAGAGCTTGTATCCGTAATTTTAGTTGTAATTTTGGATAGAAAATTTCAAAGTCTATCGTCATTAAGAAATTCATGTTAGACGGAAAATGTGAGAGTCAAATAAAATTAAGAGCGGAAAAATTTCAAGGTTGAAACGATAAATATAACAAATATGAATACTGTTTATTTTAATTCTTAGACTCGTCCGTTTTTAGGACAATTTGAATAAAAAAGGGAAAATATACTAAAATATTCCCGTGTATATATACATACGTATCAAAGTTTAAATTATTTAGAGTATCTAGAATTCGTCTCCTGCAATGTCTTTTTCATTATTTTCGATGAAAAACGTAATCGATTGAATTTAAAAGTAGGGCTAGTATCGTGTGTATTTTTTTTAAATGAAATCGAATTTTCCAGTACAGAGACTGGAAGAGGATTAACTCGTAATCGGTCACCTCTGTGGAAAGGAGCACAATGAATTCGGTGAAATTTGAATTTATATTGGAGCCAGACTGGTCTGTGATTGTCTACCGGGCTTACTTACGATTAATTCCGTAATATTCTTGCTTCTCCCGTTCTATTTACCTATACATTATTCATGTCGACGACAGTCGTTGTAAAAATATGACGCAAGTATGAAAGCCCCACATTGGGATTTTCCATTCGCGGTTTTTAGTAGCACATACGTATATTAATAAACTTTATTTTAACTGTGAGAACTGTAGAAAATGTAGGGCGGAAGTTAAGATTGCTACTAATCGTAAGTTATTAAGTTATAGTTGCTAATACATGATCAATCATCATTTTTAATCGTATAACGTCGGTAACTGTAACGATTTTATCTTCAGTTAATGACAAGTTTCATGTACACGTACCAGTTCCATTAACTTGTACGCCATTAATATATCGAGCGAAATTTGTATCCGCACGGACACGAGCAGCGTGTTGTAATTTAGCCACTAGTAAAACACAAATTTGTTGAAATTTTAATCATACGAACACAACCGAGTTGAAAGTTTCTATCCTCTTCCCTCTTTCTATCTAAAAATTAAACTCTTCTTTTCTCTCTTCTGCCCCTCTTGTACCGGCGTGAAGCCTTAGCGCGAATTCGTCAAACATCTACGTCTACTTTCCTCGGCAAATCGCTTTTTCGTATATCGGAATTTCTGAATGTCTACTTCTGTACATCTATCTGGATATCGACATTTTTATAGTTTCGGATATGTACCGTTGGTCTGAATTTTGGTTTTATCGTAGACAGTGATAAGAAGAGACAGTGAATAAATCAACCGAGCACTTAAATATCGATTAATTGTTTCTCGATTCTGAAATAACGTAAAAGACGATCCGTGTAGTAAAGTTTGGAAATAGTAAGGGTAATCCGCGCACCATATTATAATTTCACGTAGAAGAAGAGAACCAAGGAAATTACAGCTCGGCTCGAGCGGAATAAGATTCCCAAAACGGAGTCAACGAGAATCGGCCACTTAATCAAAAAATAAAGTAGGTATTTGTTTTGTATCATTGCGAGTCACGGACATCGTCGCGAGTCGCATGAACGTGTAAACTCGATTGATTTTACCGACACGTCCTGTCGTGATGTTAAACGATATTTAACGTCAAATATTGATCTTCGTTCTTCGTTTTTCATCGCGCGTCGTGTACTCGTTACAGTAATAATTCTACGAGAACAGCGGGTAATTGCATGGAGCGTATTCGATATCTTTTAAGCAAAGACGATGAATTTAATGGAATGAAACGGACACTGATCTGTGAAAAGAGATGTACATACTTGAGTTTAGAAAACGGACCTCGCAAAACTCCAACTACCATGACAACTTAACAAATATATATGTCGGGTTTACATTAGAATCAGGGTTAGGGGCGTGAAACGAATCTTCGTTTGGATTACACGTGTCGTTATGCAATAGAGAAGACATTGACTAGTGCAAATACGATTGTTATAGAACCGGACAAGTAACCGTGGTAATTAGATACTCGAGAAACTAATGACAATGATCTTAGGTTCAATAACGAATCCGCGGTCGACGGGATGATAGATGAACGTGCTCACAAAATCTAAGTAGGACGCGTAATATTCACTGGTCGTAAGGGGTTATTCTTTTCGTCGATGAGATCGCGAGAGAGAATGAATTTCCCGTCCCGATAATGCCACAGAGGAAAACTATATGGGGTGTGTCTGAGGACCCGAGATCATCGGATTCGTCGAGGATAGCCTTCGTTCAGAAGGTGAGGGAATTTGACGTTGCTGCTAATTGGTCAATCTCCATATCGGTGGTTAGAAAAAGATGCTAGCCGCCCTCGAAGGAAAGTGGCTAATGGGAGACGCCGTTCGTTGAAAAATAGGTCTCTCATATTTTCCCGTAGCTGGGACAAAGACTGTTTGTTTGAAGGATTTTAGTCAACTAACATTTAGTTGACTAAAGATAACATTTAGCCTAACATTTAGCCAAGGACACCGGAGCCGTCCCTCTGGAACTTCGGGAAAATCCGTAAAATCGTAATTAAAGTTTACAGTCGTAATTAAACAATTTGCCGTCATCCTGCCCAATTGTACTTGTTTGCGATTTGTGATAATAAACTTGGGCTCAAGGCCTTGTTTGCGATTTGTGATAATAAACTTGGACTCAAGGCGACCATCAGTCGCCAAACGTAGCCCTGGTCAACGGGGCAGGCGCTTCGCCTAACAAAGGTGTGGAATTATAGTATGACCCTCGTTAAAAGAAATACCAATAGAGATACTTGACAGTAAAACATTCCAACGGTTCCTTCGGACAATGAATACCCGATGTTGAGGCACGTACACAGCACAAGTCCAGTTAGCCCGAGAACCCGCTATAAAACCTGGGTTTTTCCGGCAATTAAGATTTTCCAAACGGACAGACGGTCTTTGCCCCAAACTGGCCAATTGACAGCGACGTCAATCTCCCTTACTTTCAGAACGAGGGCTATACTCGACGAATCCGATGATCTCGTGTCCTTAGACACACCCCATCATAGTTTTCCTCTGTGGCCTCATTGGGACGAAAATTCATTCTTCCTTGAGATCCCATCGACGAAGGGAGCAGTGCCTTACGATCAGTACACGTTTGAGTTAGAGCAAGTATATCTTTCATCCCGTTGACCGTGGATCGAGCAAGTATACCTTCCATTCCGTTGACCGTGGATTCGTCATCGAACCTAAGACCAACGTCACTAACATCGCAAGTGCCCAACCACCGCTGTTGATTGTCGAATCGGTAGTGTCCATACTCGTAGCATCAGGCCGTATCTTCGTTATCACACAACGATGGCCAACTCCAAGGGAGGCCTATCAAACGCCCACAACCCTGTTCCTGACTCTTCTTCGACATACATATATCGGGAAAAATTGTTCCTAACCTAACAATTTTCCCAATCAACATATTCTTTATCAACACTTTCCACGTGAAAGCAAGATAGAAATTTCATAGCATGCTTTATGATCGCTCTAACACACATCTCTCGTGTTGATCAGTCGTTTAGATGTCTCTTGATTATTTTTCCAATATACGATTACATACACATACACATATACATACAGCGCTGTGCAAAAGGCTCGATCCGTTTTTATCGATTTTGTTAATCGAAATATGGCTAGACAAGTTATTTTAATCCTTTACGCTTTTAAAACTTTTACAATACGATCATCTAGTACAGTGCCATAAACAATTTTTATACCGTCAATCGCTATCGACTTCTCTATCGTTTTCAACCGACAATGAGTAACTATTATCATCATTCTTATCTATTTTCTAAAAAAAAAAAAAAAAAAAGAAAAAACATTGCTTCGCAACAAAGCTTGAACTGTATAGAAGTAATTAATAGAGTAATTTGTCCTATTTCTTTCAGAAATATGTCAGCGAGGGCTCAACTGTTCGAGACTGCGTGCCAGTGTGCACAGAGAAGGGTGAGTTGCATCCCCGTTACTAGTTTATCGCGATCTATTACTGCGATCCAATCATAAGAAGAAAAGTCTTAGCTTTAACTTTAACACTAGAATTATCAATCTTTAACTCATACGTACGTACTGCATGTTAGTCTATATTCCTAAGGATTATATGCTCGTTATTCAAGAATTATTATCTCCTTTGAAATCTTAGATTAGAATGAACAGGACGTATAGCATCTTACAGGGTAAATAAATGAAAAGTCCATAAATTTAACGTCGCACTAAAAATTTTACGTTTGTGATAATAACATTACATTTGTTTCATTTATATCCGTTTACCGAGTTTCCCAACTGTGTTAATCAATTTCTTTAATCCAACCAATTCTAATATTCGTGTTACCAATCTTTCCATTCTACTTACATCCATTATGTGATTTGTGCGTTGTCATTCGTTATCGAGGCAAGGAGAGACGAAAGTAGAACATTTGAAAATCCCGCTGCTTATCAAAATTGCTACAAATTCACATAATTTCTCTTATCGTAAAGATATATCGTAAAGAATCGTTGGGAAATCGAACAAAAGTCGACTTCATTTTTCTTTTTCTTTCCTTTTCTTTGTGAATGCATGCATTTATTTATCGTTTAAAAGTCAAGATTTAAAAACGTTTAATTACTTTTCTTCGCATTTTAGAAAGAGACCAACATATCCTTAACTCATCGACACCGAGGTATATCTAGCTATCCGGCACATTTCTAGTGGACTAATCACGTTGTCTGCAGACAGTCTCGATACGTCTTTTGTCGACTGTCGGCGGACGATATATTGTAATATCGTAAAAGAGTTTGATTAGAAGTCGGTTGAAAATAGAAAAAACCGTGTACGTCGTCCTTCTGTGGTTGTCTACATTTAAGAGCGCCTATGTGACTAAAGTCTTGCAGAGATATGAAAAAACCAATAAACAACGCTAGAACAGAAGGACAGTTTCGGGTTCAAGGAGGGATGACCGAGAGGTCAGAGTGTGCGAGTCGAAAAGTGAGTGTGTGGCGAGAGTCAGAGTTGATCGAGACATGGAAGAGTAGAATCGAGAGAGCTAATCGAGTCGTTTAAGTGTTGTGGAGTTGAGAGAGAGAGAGAGAGAAAGAGAGAGAGAGAGAGAGAGAGAGATTCGTCGTGACGAGAGTTGCCAAATAACTGTGATGTTATTTGAGATAGATACGAGTATCGCATTTAGTTTCAGTTAAACAAACATCGTTTTCTGTCCAATTAATACCTGTATATTCAATTCATTATTAATAAATTGTAAGTAATCGGGAAAAAATTTATATCTTAATTTCCACGATACTACAATATGCAGACAGTCGACAGTGTAGACGAGGCTGAATCAACGAACGTATACGAGAAATAGATAGATTAATCGATTTAGTGGCCTCTCCGTCGAGAATTTATCTGTTACGACCGTTCGCGGGGAGACGCGGTCGCTAGGAAAACGCGTCAGCGAGAGGCGTAAATTCTCGCTACGATTCGGTTAATCGACGCCGCGAAATAGTCGTTCCCCTGTTTCTGTTAAGATAACAGAGGTGGTTAAATGAATGTAACACAGCATAGTAAGTTATATATCACTGTTTATTCTAACAACTTGTAAAGAAGATAGTTACGCTGATGCGTATGTACGAGATGAGTGAGTGACTGATCTACGGGTGTGTATACCCGGTCAAAGGATGTTGACTGTTCGAAGGATGTAAAATCAGTACTGTTCGGAGACGATGCTGTGGCGGAGGAAAACTAAGGATGGGTGTGTCTAGCGCACGGGGCCATCGGATTTGTTGGTGACGATTTTGGCTAAGAGAGTGAGGGAAATAGGCTTCGTTGTTAATTGGTTAAACGAAGGTTGGTGGACTAGGAAGGGTCTTAGCCACCCTCGATAGAAAGTGGTTAGTAGGACGTGGTTAGTACGTTAGAAAAACTAACTTTCCCTTGTCGAGCCGTAGTAGACAATGGTCTTCAGAAATGCTTCGGAAACAGACGTTTGTTCGGTTCGAAGGACCTCGACTAGGAAATTCCTGAGATGTATGGAGGATACTTGAGACTATCGAGGGTACGCAGTAAGGATCCGAAGACATTTGGCTGCCATCTTGCCCGCAGTGTGTGACCTGGTTTAGGTAGAGCGTTGCCCGATGCAACAAAGACGGATGTTTGAATTTTTCTAGCAAAACAATTGGGCGAAAGATGTCATAGATCGTTCGTTGGGAGTTTTAAGGTTATATGTAGCCTCTCGATTCCTATCGCGGCGATTTACTATCCTCGACAACTTGGTTCCCACGACCGCGTCAACGACTACGACAGAATGCAAAATGATAGGTTGCACGGTTCGCTCTGCCATAGCTGGAAATATCGTTGACGGAAAATCCCAGGTGGTAGGAGGATGAGTTTATGGAAGGTACTTGAGACTATTGAAGGTACGCAGTAAGTATCCGAAGACATCTGGTTGCCATCTTGCCCGCGGTGTGTGGCCTGGTCTAGGTAAAGTGTTACGCGACGTAACACTATCGTTAAAAAGCTTTCCGGCAACGAAAATGACTCCCTGGCGGTTCGCGAACGCGTCGCAACATTTTCATTCTCTGTTATCATTATTATTATTATTATTCCACGATATAGCAACGACGCGACGTACTTTCAACATTTTAAACCTGAATCATTGTATCGTATCATATCGAAGCTCTAATAATTTTCAATCTTGAGAAATTGTCATTTATCGCAACAATGATGTCGCATAGAATAAAAGAAAATGTTCTAACGTGGACACATAAGTAATCGATAAACGAACTTCAAACGAGTCTTAATCAGAATTCAAATCGATCGATCGCATCATTGAAAAAAAGCAATGGAAAGGAATAAGAATTAAGAGTCAGACAACTGGAGCAATGGTCTCGAAAAGCATGGAATCAGCTATCGATGGGGTAAGTGACCTTCACCCGTCAATATCCCAATAAAATAGAGTGTCGAATGTCTGCCGGGAAAAAGTTGAGGAGTTTTGGACATCTTGAACGAACGAGAGAAAAAGAGAAGCAAGTCGTTGGAAAAAATTCGAGTAACGCGATCGAGTGTAGATGAGACGCTTTCAAATTGAAAATCCGGCCTACACCTTTGTAAATTTGTAATCGGCCAGTGCGTTAAAATAGTCAAAATGTTAAAACGGAGCGTTCGCGTCGATGCACTCAACCCTCTCGGAAATTCTGTTTCACCAGATCCTCTGCCCTACCTCTGTGACAATTTTGCTGTCTGGTTGTTTCAAATACATAGTTTTATTTTCACCTCTTTCGCTACAATCTGTTTTATCCTGTACGTGTATTTTCGACTTTTATCTTAGTTTTTATTTTCAAGTTGCCAGGGGTTTAGTTGCGAAACAACTTTTCCGAATAGACTCTCGTATAATGCCGCGACCCCTCTTCATCCTTCTCATTCATCTACCTTTCAGGGAAGAATTTTGACAAATTTTTACGCCACTTTTACTACACTAAATGTCGCCGTCGATTTATATTCTTGTTTACCAGCTGTGCTGGCGAAACGGCTGCTAGAAACAGTTCTCCCATACTCAGAACGGAAAACAAGGAATTCCTCGAATAGACAGAAAAACGCCATTTCAGACTTTCAATACGCTTTTCTTTTTCCTCTTCCTATCTTTTATTTCCGTCTATCTACCACCCTTTTTCTTTTTTCTTTTCTTTTCCTTTCTTTCCTCTATAAATTCATTTTCGTTGAGCTTTTCTCCACGATTCGATTGGAGTAAACGTTAAACGGAAATCCTTTCGTCGATGAACTTTCCTTCTTAACGAGGTCTTTTACCCCTCTTTTGTTTCAATAACTTTTCTCGTCCCTCTGGCCTACTTTTAACAAGTTTCTCATTTGCCTTACTTTTCAATGGCGGAAAGGGGGAGAAAGGTTCTTTCATATTAGAAGAAATTGCCTTATTTTCTGACGATGCGTGAACGCTTTCATTCACGAAACCGCTTCTTCTATTTCTTCCGTTACTGTACGCGCCTTTTACGATGGTTCGTGTTTCTGCTTTTTCGAATTTCATTCAATGAGAGAGGATTATTCGAACAATGATAAGAGCAGTGACTTTATTTAACAACGAACTATATTTAATTGGACTAATCCAACAACTGATTTTATATTGGTTAATATCATGGTTAATGATATAAATTACATTGTGCTGACAATAAATATATTAATAATATCATTGTTCACCCCTCCCCCTCAAATGATAGCTTTTCATATTCTGGAACGTTCTTATTCGTATTAGAACAAAGGAAATTTAGTCTAATTCTTGTAGCAAGCGTTCAAATAATTTCGTCTGAAATTCTCAAAAAATATAGTCTAAAATTTTGAATCTAAAATCCGTGTGGTGTCCAATATTGCAAGATTCGATCATCGGACAAAATAAACTAATTCCTCGATACTAATTATTATGAAGCTCGATCGCGTAATAATTCTTGGAAATGAAATAAAGAATAAATCGTACTGTTTCAGAGGCTTGGAGCACGAGGACGTACTGTTGTCAGGAAGACGGTTGCAACTCAGCTCCATCGTTCGTATCTAGCAGCTGCTTGACGATGCTTGCGATCACGATGGCGACCTTCCTGATGCTTCGTGGCTAATACGTCGTTTCCGGCGACCAAGAGACCGCGAATGGAAGCAACGGGATCCCTGTAACGCGAGAATCACCGCGCTAACCGATTATCGTCGATTATTGTCCTGGCCCTCTTGCTGACTGGACGCTGACCAATCGATAGTCGTCGCCGATCGATCGGTCCAAACCCTATCGCGTTCCTACCCTAATCGATTTTTCTTATCGCCGTTTCCTGTTTCGACTTTGACTTTCAACGCTGATTTTGATTCTGCACGTTGGATAATTTCCTATAATCACCCCTCGCGAATGCAAAATATTTTCTGCTTCTTAATAGCAACGACTTATTTCTCCTTCTTGTTCTTCTTCTTCTATGAATTGATTTTAGTCACGAGATTGGAACAATGATAATCATTTAGGATAATATCGTTAAACGAATGGAAAATCTTTCATGACTTTTATTCTCGTCCATTTTCTCTTCTTTTCTCCCGGAGCAATTTATCTTTTCATTGTTGAAAGAAATATCTATCGGAGAACTGTATTTGCTAATGAACATGGTTTTACTAGTATAATACTCGGTTCGAACAAATTCATGTACAGATAACAACAAAATATAAACAACCAAGTGCTATCATTCCTTGTGGTTAAAAGTAATTCAAATATAAGTAGGAACATGATTCTCTTCCTTTCAATTTTTCAGTCTTTGTTTTCTAGAACCATTCGCGAACGATCTTATTCAGCTTAAATTTATTATATTAGCCATTTAAAATACTTTTATTTCGTTCTACAAATAAGGCTGATTGTGAAAAAATTCAATTTTCTTTCTTCTCCTAGGAACTCTTACGCGGGTACTCTTCTCCCCGGCCGAAACATTTCCGACATATTCCCAATCTAAATGCATATTTTTATATAAATTAAACGTATATTCTAAGTTTTCAAATATTTAGCATCGTAATTATTATAATCGCCGGCGTATATGTTGCCTAGTAAATTATTTTATATAATAATTCTGTTGACGCAATTATTATGTCCTTGCGAAACGAATCGAATATTCATTACCATTGCATGTACACTCTTAGAAGAAGAGCATCATACCGAACTTGTAGTTACCCTATATACTGTTCCATAAATTCTCAACTATCGGTATATTCGAATAAAAATTGACGACAAAGCAGGTTGCTAAGATACTTCTTATAAGACAGAAAGTACTAATTTTAAGCGTTCTTACATTTATTTCATCCTCTGAGGAGACAAAGTTAAATTTTAGTAGCAACGAAGAAGAAACTCGGTCTTACCGGTGAATTTCCATCGATCAAGCCGAATTTACATTATTTTACTTTGGAGGAACGGTGTAAATTCGGCTTCCGATGTTCTTCCTCTTACGCTGTTGCTCGCCTCCAACATCTTCGCTACTGATCCTTCCATTCGATTTATTCCAAAACTTTCCATTCCATCACTGTGTTTCCTTGACTTCCCGTTCACGGTTGCGTCCCGTCGCCATTATGAGCGTTGGATTTCTTCAGTCAGGCGTCCGCTCAAACTCGAGTTAAACCAATGAAACTCATTCTTCGAGATTTTGAACGTGTACTTCGATATCTTATTCGTATTATGTACTCGTTTTGAACATTTTTTAGTATCGTGGAATAATTTTTCAACTTCTTAACTGATCAAACTAAGTTAATTCACTATTTAGATTCACGATTCACGATTAAATATAATTTTTGTATTTATAGAATATTTATTATTTAATCAACTAACCGTTATAGGTTTCATTTGGGGATTAAACAAGCTATATCGCATAGAAGACTTTTATTTTCGAAATAAACGATATTCAAAAACATATCGATCGAATCTACCGAAAATATAGATCTAAACCTGTTGATAAATCTAGAGCAAAGAATGAACCTAAATCTATAAAAAATAACCTGAAAATATTGGAAATGTTTTTATATACAGGTATATGTAGGTATGTATGTACGTACATATGTATGTATAAATACATACACACATAAAATAATACAATAATCTTAAAAAAGAAGTTATTTATCACTACCACATTGATATATCGTTTCATTTTTGTTAAACCACCATTTTTGTTAAATTATACCACGTTTATACTTGCATCGGATAAAGCCGCCTTATTAAATTAAATGTTTACATTGTATTTGATTTATCTAAACTCTGCAGATATTCTAATTTATAATTATTCATTGTTCAATTTTTTACTTCGACTTTAGTAGTTTTTCTTTTTCATCTTATGTCGATTGGGAGGCTCGAAGAGTACGGTAGATTTCTCTGTCGAAAGTGAATTTTACTTGGCATTCTGTATTTAACAAGAACGATGATCTTTTTTTCATTTTCAATGAAAAATTACTCCCTCCCCGTATTCTTTGTCCGCCGCGAAACCTTACTTCTCCGCTTCCCGCCTTAAAAGACTTTTCCTTTGATTCTCGATAATCGATTTTCGATTTCTTCATTCCCTCAGAATCCTGCTCATTTTACAATCGGTTTTCCATTTGGCTCCTCAACTTCTTCCATTTACCAAGCTTATTCTTCCACATTTTCCTTCGTAACGCCTGCTTTTTTGTTTCTTCGCTGAACCTTTCCCAATACCCGAAGTATGTTCTTCGAGTCGCTCCTTCCACGACGTTCATCCGATCCTTTTTCTCAACGAGACAAATCAATAAATAAAATAAAGCAAAACGAAGGGAGACAAAATATAAAATAAAGCACAAACAAAAGAAATATTAAGCCAAATATAACCGCGACGACTATCGATTCCAGTCGAGCAAGGATGGTCACCGTGATCTCGAGGCAAAATATGTCGGACCACAAGAAACTCGTGCTCGTGATCTCGATGGCGAATGAGCGCCAAACGTGAAATCGGAAACAAAAAAGAACACAGCGCGAAGATAAAGGGATTCCCAAAGTGGCTAGATCGTTCGTGGTCGATCCATCTTTCTATAGATCGTAAGATTTCAGAACGAAAAAAGATGGAGGATTTGCGGGTAAACAACGCGATGAAAGTTGAAAGAGGAGAAAGATAGGAACCGCGGAAGAAAAGAAATTGAACCCGCGTGAATATACATACAATGTATATTGTGTAACCTACATACAGACAACAGTTTAACGAGGAACAGTGAGGATAACAATGATAACGTTATTACTATGGATTATTATTACTATTATTATTATTGATTTATTATTATTATTATCGTGAATTATTATTACTATATTGCTACTAATTACTACTAATCACTACTATTACGATTGACTATTACCATTACTAAAGATTAACGACACTAAACAGGAAACATCACACCGAATATACATAAACTGAATTATGCATATATGTATGTGTGTGTGTGTGTGTGTGTGTGTGTGTGTGTGTGTGTGTGTGTGTGTGTGTGTGTGTGTGTGTGTGTGTGTGTGTGTGTGTGTGTGTGTGTGTGTGTGTGTGTGTGTGTGTGTGTGTGTGTGTGTGTGTGTGTGTGTGTGTGTGTGTGTGTGTGTGTGTGTGTGTGTGGTATACACACATATGTATATATATGTATATACATATATATATATATGTATACATATATATATATATATGTATACATATATATATATATATATATATGTATACACACACACACACACACACACACACACACACACACACACACACACACACACACACACACACACACACACACACACACACACACACACACACACACACACACACACACACACACACACACACACACACACACACACACACACACACACACATATATATACACACACACACACGTATATACGTATACGTATATATATATATATATATATACACATATATACATAGTAGAGATAAAGACCGATAGACGGCGAAATTGAGTGGAAAGTTTGTCGATTATTACTATTACCGTATTGTAACTTGTAACCGCTTTGAAGTAGCCTTAATAATTGTAATTAACGAACGCACGCGTGAGATATTAAAACAAACTGCGTGTACGTTATTGGTTGGCGTGAGGGGACAGCGCATTGCCCCGTTTCAATTCTCTCTACATTATATCTTTCTTTCTTTCATTCTTCTTCTTCTTTTCCTTTCTTGCTAAATCAAATCTACCAGGAAATCACCCTGTGGAATCTCGTGAGATTTTAAATTTAAGGAATAGCTTCTCAATCAACAGTTTCAATTTTTCCACAATTTCACTATTTCCACACTGCTCACAAGGTCTGTCAATTAACAGATTATTCGTCTAACAATGAATCGATTATCAAGAGTAGAGATTTACGAGAGTAGCGATTGTCGCACGAGGTAGTTTCCGGCTCCATTCTATCACCGAAGCACCGGATTACATGTCCAATGCTCTTTCTCTCTGTCTCTGTCTGTCTGTCTCTCTCTCTCTCTAGGCTTTACAAATTTAAATCAAATTAAAAAAAGCATAAATTTTCCTTCTCTACCAAGTTCTTTATTTTTTTTATTAAATGGTAAACCGTCGTGCTCGCGATTTTTTTAATAATTTTACAAATTAAATAAGAAACAAAGTGCCACTTATTTTCAATTGTCATCATTTTTAAAACACGGAATTCGGCCACATGATCGAGATCGAAACGAGCACATCCGCTCTCTTCTCTCCGCTGACCAGCGTCTGAAAATTCCTAAACAGTATGAACGTAGTACTATTCATAGTAGTACTATTAGTCGGTAAGAGTAAGCCAAGCGAGTCACAAAACTGTAGAGGAAACAGTAATCTATCAGTTTCGCGAACGAGTGCAAAGAAAAACTAAAAAATCTAAAAAAAAGATCACGAACGTAGCGCGTCAGAAATTTACTAGCAATTACATATCTGTTCTTGTGAAATTAGGCCAAGAGACGATTTATCTAAAGTGAGACTTAGCTCGAGTCTAGCGTAAACGATACTTAACGCTTAATCAGTTTCCCGTCATGGATGTCGACCGATCGATTAACGTTGTTGTTATTGTTGGGCGAATGTTTCGAGGTAGATATAGTAACGTGAGACTGTGAAGCGTAAAGTAAATATTTAAATTATTCGACTTCTTTAGGAAGATAACGCAAGTAAGCCGATTTATCTAGTCGCGGGTTTTTGATGAAACGTTATTTCATTCACGATGAAAAAGTTAGATTAAGTTTGGGTTAGGTACTGCCATTATGCACTGCAATGGAAATTTGTGAATTTGAATAGATAATGGATATAACGGAGAAATAGTATAACATGTACACGATAAAAAGAATTAAAGGTGGAAAAGTTAGCGCAGAATGGAATGGAATTTGAAATAAAAATTTCTCGTCTGGCGAGATCCGACGTAAAAATATATCAAGGCGCATCAAGGAAAGTACATGCATATACGATGATGAAAATTGTTTTAATATTCAGTGGTATCAGTATTGGAAATTTGTCAAGTCACGGTATCATGCGATATGGTACAAATGTTAGAAATTTGTCAAACGTTGTCACGTTGCAATATTCGTCATTCTTCCGATATTCACACCATATCCTTCTGCGTAACTATTCTTATATATAGTTAATTATATACATGCGTGTATATAATTAATATTCTGGTACTTACAATTAGTATAACGAAAGACACGATCACGAATTGAACTTAACAACGACACAACACGAACCACTCGTTGAAGCTTCCAATGTTTAAATCCGATAGCAATAAGGCGCTTCAGGCTTGAATTACGAAAAGCTACACGAGTTATCGATTTGATAATTAATTAAGAAAGATGTTTCGTCAGAGACGCAGGAGAAATCGAGTACGAATATCCTAATTCTATGATATTTTGAAGTAAAGAAAGAATGTTCGCATTACGGGCACAATCGTCGTGGATTGCCAGTTCAAGTATCGCTTACACTTTATCCATGTATTTTTATAACGCAAAGTGGTGTACGCGTAGATTCACGATCGTTGTGGCTCAAACCTCCATCTTCCACGCAGACATATGATACACGCGTGCATGATGATTGAACTTAACCCTTTCATAGGCGGCGAAAATAGTTGAAAATAAATTTCCCTCTTCCTCTATGCTGCTAAATCAAACGCGTAAACAATCGTAGAAAACGGAAAATCAAATTTTAGTATAAATATGAATTTAATAAAATATATTCGGCACAGCTGATGATATTTACCGCCATATTATTTAGCACCCTTGTTTCTAAGGGATGGTACAAAGGAAAGAGATAAATTGGTTTTACCGAACTAATCGCACGTTTTATTTAATATGGTTTATGTCGAAAATATCGTATTAAAATTGTGATTGTACACGTGTGATAATTAATAAGCATCTACTACCCTTATTCGTAAGCAATGGTAGAAAGAAAGAGAGATAAATTAATGAAAACAAACATAGAATATATTTTATTGAATACGATGCTTTGTACTGAAATTGTTGCTTTCTTACAAAATTAGTAGCGTCAAAGAAAATTTTGTGCCCACGAAAGGGTTAAGAAAAATCAAAAGTAGTAAAAAAAACATAGATTTTTAATGATCTCTACCTCGAATCATTTCGTATTGTTATACGTATACAATAGAGAAAGGATTGTGAGAAGGAAAGGACGAAATGAGTCATCGAAGAAGAGAAGAGAGAACGAGATCAATGAAATGCTTTCGAACAATAAATTAACGAGTTGCAACGCCATATCACGATAATTCTAGACGACTTCTTTAGCGTGTAAGATTTTACTATATCCAACGAGGGAGTCATTGTCTGTAACGATAATAAATCTAACATCGTTCCAAGCTCTTAATAAGTTAGCAAAGGTCAACGAGTAGACGAGAATAAAGAACGGAGTAAACGAGAAATTAGAAAAAAGACAAGCTTGCGCCTGAAATCGAAGAAACGCGTGTCGCGCAAACGAAGACCGACGTGCGCACGTGGACACATGATTTTCGCGAGAAAATGTTGTCTGTGGCTGCGAGTATAGATGTTACGACGCTCGCTTCCAGCACTGTTTTGATAGGTACGTTATTAAAGAGGTTCGTGAGAGATAAAAACCGATAAAAAAACATACGTCTAAAGACAATTGTCCTTTTTTACTTCCTCTTTTTTCGTTTCTTAATTTAAAGTAAATAGTATGCGCAAAGAGAAGGACGAAGGGAAATGCGAGATCAGAGGGTTAAAAACTTAAGAAGAGTTGCGCAAAACTTTATTCGCTCGTTTCGGTGAATGAATAAACTCGTACTGTCGTCTTCTCTTTTTTCTTCCTGTAATGGTTCAGAAAGATGGTGGTAAGAGACGAAGTAGAGTGCGAGACTAGAAAGGGAAAAGAATTTTATGAAAGTTCATTTGTTCTTTACGATGAATTATAAATTCTTGCGAGTGTACTAATAATTTGCATTCCGACGATTTATTATTTAGCGTGATGTGCGATTTATGTAGCGCTGGCTTCGAGTGCAAGAATTTTATTCTTGTGTTATTTTTCATTTTATTAATTATCGTGGAAGGAATTAACAGTTCTCGAAGTTTTAAAACGAAAGAGCAAGAGAGACAAAAGTGGTCAAAAGTGGAAAGAGCAAAGTGGTCAAGCTGGCTCATCGGATGGATATATACAGGGTGTTCGGCGGCAGATGTAACAAAATTTAAGGAGTGACTTTTAAAGCTAAAATAAAATGAAAGTCGAGAATAGACTTGACAGCATATCGGAAATTTTGCATAGAGTAGAAAGGACTAACGTTTCCTCGAATTCTTTGCCTCTGTAAATAACTAACAAGTATAAACATAGTAGCAGGTATAAACGATGTTTATATAAATTTCACACATGCACCGCGATCGTCCCGTCCGCGGCTGACCACACAACAATGGTATCAAGGATAACGATCGTTTTATATTACAGTAAACGTTCAATATAGCCTCTGTTTTCTTGCAAATAAGGTACATAAGAAGCACGATACATACAAGACACACTATACACGCTTCACTGTACATACAGCTGCATACACTACACACCCAAATCACTCGCGTTGCGATGAAATAATACTTGATATTTCTCTTCTCTATGGAAATACATAGTTTGGTCGACTACAACTACTGGTTTTCAAACCTCGACGCAAGGAACGAGGTGGAAGTAGAAGCTCGACCGCACACTTTTCACGAGCTTCCGGTGGACCGCGTACTCGCGGTCGAGATTTCTGCCAATTACAAGACCGCATCGAGTGCTTGATTAAATTTGTAGAAACGTTCCACCACCAACACAGAAACGTGTAACTATATGTTAAAAGTGGAGAACTGTGTCGCGGAGGAATCATCCGTTGGGTAGCTGATCTCAATCATTTCAAAGAATATGCTTTTTACAATTACGTAACCTTTATGTAGTCATTGTAGAAATTACGTGGTAGAGTCAAGACAAGATTGGATTTCGTGTAGAAGGCCGGGGAATAGAACAGCTGTTCTACTTCTGTACATTGTATTTCAGTGATTCAAGTACCAGGCTGCATGTAGATATTATTATTATTAGGATTCGGATCGAATAACTAGAAAGTTTCGAACCTTCTGGGACTATTTGCAACAAAAGAAAGAAATAACAAAAGATAAGAACAATACAAGTTTTAAGTAAATTGCGACTAAACGACGCAAATCCGAACTTTTTAGTCGTTATAGAAGCACTTTGAGAGATACACAGAGATACAGCCAAGTGCGATCAAACCATAACCAAGTATGTTGAAATATTCAATAAATATGTATACTTTAACCATTTATCAAAGTTATTTAGCCGATATTTTTTAAATGCATATCCTATATCGAGTAATAAATGTATACATTTATTAAATTATCTGCTTGTACTCTAGCTTTAACAAAATAAGTCGTTTATTTGTGCTATCGTGCAACAGATTCCCGTCCGTTTTATTATAAATACTGTTAAAAGTTTCATATTGCAACGCACCTTTTTCTGCTTTCACGGTGGCATAATAATGATTACCGAGAGAGAGAAATTGAATTGCGACACGCATAGTCCTATAGGGCAAGTATATTACGTCGTAAACGGTGGATTTTCCGAACACAGGCTGGAAACATAGAAAATCAGACTGGAAAAGTTGCTTGAGATGTTCTACCTGTGGATATTTTATATTGTAAATATTTTATATTCAAAGACTTGTATCAGCATGTGAAAGAGATTCTCAGAGTATCTTTAAAAACGGCTGCATATCTAGTTGCAGTTTTTCGAAATTCGACTGTGTTACGTTATTTATTTTAGAATTTGTACGCTCTGTTGTCACAAACGATCTCACAGAGCGTACCGATTCTTTAATAAGTGTCGTCAACGATTACCACCCCCTGTGGATTAATCAAAACCATGAACTTTGACAAAGAACGAGTCTCAAATGATTCAGAGCAAGAAGATGATTCTATTCTACGATATATATGCATATATAGATATGAGGATAAACACACATTTTTAGTTTATGGAATCTGTTTTGATAAACGATTAAATAATAAAGCGACTATTAAGAAACGGAATCGTTTTATTTTTCTACTTGGTAGACAATTCCAGATATAGATGTATAGATGTTTCGGATACAAAATTTAGGGTGTCTAAAAAAAGCAGATTACAATTCAAAATCAGTCATCAGTTTTAGCCCGAAAACCGAAGCGTGCAGAAGTGTGTCTAGTGCCCTGTGAAGTTCACAAAACAACACGTGACGGTCATCCGTCGAAAGTGAATCGAAACAAACATAATCCAAGTGTTTCCTATCTTATTAGTGAAAAACCCCAACGCTCCTAAGCTCTACCCGAATCATAGCCTCATAGCCTCTCGAGTAGTTATTCAACTTGAATTAAGCTTAATTGAAGCTCGATGATGGCCCAAGAATCGCGACCAGGCTCCTTTGTGTAAGGCCATAATTGCACCGCGCTACCTCCTCCGTGGCAGGGGAGCAATATATCCCTCCATACTGTTGACACCAAAAACATTAAAAAGCGTAAACTCGAATCAGTTAAAACAAACGCAAACGCTAATCAAAACGAACAGTCAAGAAGCTGTGTAACCACATACAATAGATACTCAATACTAGAATTCACAAACGACTCCACGGACGTTGCAGATTCACCAACTAACCAACACACGCAAAAAAATTCCCCTCCCCCACCTATATTTGTTGACCATGTCATCGATATACAAACAATGGTAAAGTCCATTGAGAAAGAAATCAACAAAGAGGAATATAAACTAAAAATAAACAACAACCAAGACAAAATTCTACCGGCTAACCCAGGCACATATAGAAAGATAACAAAACTATTAAAAACATTGAATGCTAACTATCACACCTACCAACTTAAACAAGAAAGACCTTATCGAGTGGTACTACGCAACATCCACCACTCGGCTAACTTAGGCGAACTGAAGTTCGAACTCCTTAAACTTGGTCATGAAGTAATTAACATCAGCAACATAAGACATAGAATCTCAAAAACCCCGCTATCCCTATTCTTCATCGACTTAAAACAAAAACCAAATAACAAACAAATCTATAACATAACTCGACTAATGAACTCGGTAGTAAAAATCGAACCTCCTTTAATAAAAAAAGAGATAGTGCAATGTAAAAGGTGCCAAAGGTACGGTCACACGCAAAAATAGTGCAACCATACCTTCCGCTGCGTTAAATGTGCAGGTACACACCCCATTGACCAGTGCAGTAAATCACCGGAAACCTTAGCGAAGTGTATCCACTGTCAAGGAGACCATCCTGCTAACTACAAAGATTGCTCAGCCTACAAAACCCTATACATAAAGAAGTATCCTAAACTCAGAGCCAAAGAGACAACCAACCAAATACCCAGTCCTCTAAAATTCACTACTGCTTCAATCTCCTATGCCCAAGCAGTACAAGGAAATCAAAATAATCCGAAAACCCATAGAGACCATTCTCAAACTAGTGTTCCCAATCCACAAAACACAGACAACTTCTCTAGACTCGAAAAATTAATCGAAAAACAATTAGAACAAATAAATAACTTACTATCATTATTAACACTCATCATGGATAAATTAATTTGCCTCGACGCAAAATAAAACCAAGAAGCATAGCTCTTTGGAATGCCAACGGTCTAGCTCAACACAAATACGAACTAGAATTCTTCCTAAAACAACAGCAAATCGACGTAATGTTCATATCTGAAACCCACTTCACAGACAAAAACTATCTGAAAATAAACGGTTATAACTTCTACCACACTCAACATCCCAGTGGAAAGCCCCACGGCGGCACCGGAATCATTATCAAATCCAGCATTAACCATTACGAGCTTCCATCATTCCAAAAGGACTACCTCCAAGCTACAAACGTAGCAATAGAAGACTGCCATGGCACAATCACCACTTCAGCAGTATACTGTCCTCCCAGACACTCCATTGCTAAAGAAGACTTCGATAACTTCCTTGATACCTCACCACATATGAACCCACATACAGGCCCACTGATACTAACAAAATATCTGACTTACTTGACTCCTTCATAACTAAAAATATCTCGCCAAGATATGTCCAAATCAATTCCTCGGCGGATCTCTCTTCTGACCATTCCCCCGTTATAGCAACAGTCGGTCAACAATTATCGAGAATCCACCTAATGGCTTTATCCAACTCACCAACTGGCAGCTCTTTAGAGAAGTCTTTAATCACTCAACTTCAGCCTCAATTTCACTAAAAACAAATGAAGATATCGAAACAGCCACGGAATACTTAAACACGGGCATAACAAACGCTATCCGCTCCTCCACACCTACTAATACTTCTATCAGCAAACATGAATATCCCCATGACATATGAAAACAAATCGCAGAAAAACGTAGACTTAGAAGAATATGGCAGAGTCATAGAACACCTGACGATAGACGCAAACTAAATAATGCAACTAGGAATTTAACCAAAATCATTAAAAACTATAAAAATTACTGTTTCCAAAAATATCTCGCTAATCTGTCTCCCACAGCTGACTCCAACTACTCACTATGGAAGGCTTCCAGGAATCTTACGCGTCCCCCGCAAATAATCCCTTCAATTCGCTGTCCGCAAGGCGGATGGGCACAGTCCTAAAGATGAGCATAGTCCTGAAGAAAAAGCCAATCTGTTCGCTAAACACCTATCCAACGTATTTAAAAACCCCATTCCTCCAACATTGCTCCGGAAATAACGGAATATCTGCACTCTCCCTTCCAAATGTCTCCTCCTATTAAACCTTTCACTTCTCTAGACGTTACAGAATTAATCCGTCGCCTAAATCCCAGGAAAGCATCGGGGCATGACCAAATAAGTAATAAAGCAATCAAGGAACTTCCCATAAAAAGGATTTCAATCATCACATCAATTTTCAATGCAATCCTTTGTCTTGAATATTATGCGAAGCCCTGGAAAATATCAATGATAACTCTCATCCCTAAACCCGGAAAACCAATACAAGAAACTAGCTCCTACCGCCCAATTAGCCTTCTACCCACTTTGTCAAAACTATTCGAAAAGATGCCCACGAATCGGCTCCTTCCACTCTTAGAGAAATTGAAAACACTGCCAGTTCACCAATTCGGTTTTTGAAAGCAACATTCCACGATAAACCAAAACCTAGAAAAGAAAAAATACTGCTCTGCGGTATTCCTAGACATTCAACAGGCATTCGACAAAGTATGGCATGAAGGACTTTTCTTCAAACTGAAGAAAATCTTACCGTGTGGTACATATGTGTGTACATATTACTCCATTCTAAAATTCTACTTAACCAATAGACAATTTATGATCAAATACCTAGATGCCACAACCACAACATTTCCAATAGAAGCCGGCATACCCCAAGGCAGTGTACTTGGACCCCTACTGTTCTCCATCTACACTGCCGATTTACCAACTTTAGCAGAGATAACAACAGCGACGTTTGCTGACGACACAGCGAGGTCTTGACTCTATAGAGAAGAGGTTCCAGAAATGGGATTCAAAATTAACGAAAAGAAATCCACACAGGTAACCTTCACGCTGCGAAAACAAACCTGCTCTCAGGTGACCATTAACAATATCACAATTCCTAACAAGGATTCAGTCAGATATTTGGGCATGACTCTGGACAGGAGATTGACATGGAAACGACACATCATAGACAAATCGAAGCGACTCAAGGCTAAACTTAAAAAATTTTATTGGCTCATAGGCCGGCGCTCCAACTTAAGCATTCAGAGCAAAATAATGCTATATAAAACCATACTAAAACCTGTCTGGGTCTATGGGATTCAACTATGGGAAACAACGACTAACTCCAACATAGAAATCCTTCAACGAATTCAATCAAAAACACTAAGATCCTTAATGGATGCACCTTGGTATGTCACCAACGAAATAATCCAACGCGACCTCAAGATACCCACAGTCAAAGAAGAAATATACAAGTTCAAAGGCAGATATAACACAAGAGTCAACAACCATCACAACCCATTACTACCCATTACAACCCAACTACTTGACACGACGGACCAGATCCGCAGACTAAAAAGAAAATACTTTAGATTGAAGCATTAAATTCAACTAGAATCAACATAATATAAATTATTATAAACCAAGCTATTGTACCACACCAAATGAAGTTACTTAAAATTCTCTACGAGAATTAATTGTAAATAGTCTACCAAAAAAAAAAAAAAAAAACAATTCAAAATTCTGTGGCGGCACTTAGCAGCAACCCGGGTTCGAATCCCGGTGACCGGATTTTTCTTCCACGCCTATAAATGAAAAGAAAAAGCAGTAGTACCCCAGCAGCAGCGACATCTACAGTCAGCGCTACAATTATCACGGACAACATCTACACCTCAATCCAATATATCAGATATTAGATACCTACTATGTATGTTATATTAGAAGAAGCCAGCTTATGATACCGAGAAAGTTTAAGTGCGTGGTAACGTAAATAGATAGGCAAAACAACCTCAAAAGCCAACCGCAATGTTATCTGTTCATCTTGGACTTGGCAAGTAGCGATTAGGTACATTAGGTGAATCACGGTTATACATCACAAACTAGAAGCTTTTACTGCAAATATGATATTTGCTTAATCTCCATCATGTATTTATGCTTGCTGCAGACACTGCAGAATATCCTAGATCTTTTCATCTGAATTTCATAATTTTGAAATTTGGGTTAGATTTTGTATATTTGTAATTTGAATTGAATTTGTAATTTGAATTGAATTTGAATTATTCGAGCTCCAGGATTATTTATCTTAAAGATTTGAAATTTCAATTGAATTTTATAAGCTTGAGATTTAATCTTTATTTTCGATTCCCTTCTTAATCAACGTCAACGTCAACGTCAACGTCAACGTCAACGTCACCGTCAACGTCAACATCAACGGATAAGAATGTTATGTTTGTTATTTCATATTTAAATCTGAAAACTGGCATTAAAGGTACATAGTTTCAATTCCAACTTACGTACGTAGAATCTGTATTTATTTTATACATCTGTATCCTTCATTCGTATCGCAATTTGTCATATAAACTTGATAATCATAAACGAACTGATTGTTAAACTAACAAACTGAAACTAGCCTCTAGACTTGATTGAAAATTAAAACTAATAGGAAAACAGGGCGTTGCAGGTACAGTTTCTACAAAGTTCTACTTACAATTACAGAACACAGTAATCAGTGTCGAATACCATTTATTGCTCGAATCTCTCGGCTTGATAATCGCATTGAAGCAATTAAACTTTCTTTACAAAAGTGTACATGCCACTTACAATACGTGATTTACTCCCGCTCGTCTCGTTTTTTCGTTCGATCCTGACTCACCACTCAAGACGTACCAGAGGTATTTCACCCTCTGCCGCCGATAGACTTCGTTATCGTCAAATTCTGTGAGTTACTCTCATTCTGCTTTGCCAATTCTAAGTAGGAAGGAGCTTTATTTAAGTAACTGTGCGCCTATTTAACTATTCGACTAACCTAAACGCTTCATCATCAGCAAGTAAAGGAGAAGCACAGAAGAAGCAACATTTTCTCTTCAGTTTTCCATTCTGAAGCATGACACGTGGTAAATGAGCTCTCTCAAACTCTACTAAAAACAGACAAATGAAAGAAAAGGAAGAAATGGGCGAGAGAGAGAGAGAGAGAGAGAGAGAAGTAGGAAAAACCTACCTCATCGGCAAGCCTCGTTAGTGACTCGTTTCAAAAGGGGTAGTCATCTGGTTTAAAGTTCTTTCATGTTCGAGGATTATTCCGAGTATTGCATTTTCGTTTTTTCCGACATCTATTCTATTATTTGATTTAAAGTTAAGATATAACAGCAGCAATTCGTTCAGACGGCATAGACGTTGTTATGGGATATTATAGATTTGAAACCGTCCAAAGATGGTGCTGGTAAAGCTTGAATTTTTGTTTTCAATTATATCGAACCAAAAGGATGACAAATTAGTATTTTGAATTGTATAGAACGGATGGTTACAAGGAGAACGTAACACTATTGCAGAGTTTGTGGACTTGAAACATTCGTAGCTACTTCCTGTGACGATGTTCGTAGATTAAATTAGAATTTTTCAGCAGCTATTCTTACAAGATATGATGAAATAATTAAAGTTTGCGCGAAATCTTCCGCGAAATGGCACTTTACAATATTTAAAAAAAATATTTGTGGCGGCACTCGACAACAACTATGACCGGACGACGGCAGCGCAGTAGTTAGCGTCTTTGGTTTACAAACGTTCGGATCCTGGGTTCAAATGTCGGCGCCCATAGTCCGATTTTTCTTCCACGACACCTTAATGAGAAGAAAGCAGCAGTACCCCAGCAGCGACATGTATCATACACCAGCAGTAGTACTATCACCACGACTACTATCGCACATCATATCAAACGCCATATTATTAAATTAAATGATTTTCATATTTAATAGATGTAAAAATCAATTCTTTTTTGGCTGAAATTGTCATTAATTAATTTCTTTTGAGAAAAATAATACCGATACATTTTTCGTGTTTCTTTCTTATCAAAAGAAATAAAAGAAAAATTGAATAAACAAACAAAATATTTATAAATAATGTAATTACCATATACAATTTAAACGCTAATAAGATGAACAAATTTCGAATACCTAAATATTTTGCACACTACCTAACGTTCTTCCTTTTACAACTTAAAAAGTCTATTTTCGCTTGTTTAAGATTTTCGCACATCGATCGTCGCGAAACGTCTACAATGTTGTCTGAAACGAGCAGATTTTGATCACATTTTGTCGCTGCGGCACGAACTCGCCAACTTTTTCAAAGTCCTCTGGTTGTTTGTCTGAAACGAGCGGTGCCCCAGATGGTGGGTATGTATGTGATAAATCCGGGATTAACCATCGGAAATGCGAAATAAAACATTTTAATCCTGCAGATAACCTTCCACCGTGCAGATTTCATATTTCTCTACGTTAAGACAGATAACCCTCTTCCTAAAATTTTTTAACATTTCTTCTTGTTTCTTCCATTTTATGCTTTATTTATTTATTTATTTTTATTTATTTCTTATTTCTTTTTTCCTCTTTTTTATTTTTTAGAAACGTTTCACAGGAAACAGCAACGTATCCTCGACTTAACACTTCCGTTTGTTCGTTCGAAATGTTGGAAACACGCATCTTCTGCTACACTCTAATTGTCTTATCCCTATTTCTGTTGAACACTTTGATATCAATCGTACATTATTATTAAACAGATCATATGTATATCACAACAATAATAATGATAGCGATAGTGATAGTAATGATAATGATAATAACAACAATAATAATAATAATAACAACAATAATAATAATAATATTTCTCTTAATCGTTACACAGTACTTTATAGCCAAAGAAAATACAGAATGTATTCGGAAAAAATGTCATGCTTTTCGTTTCTCATTCGTGAAAATATCGTATGATCTTATTGATTAAATATCCGTACATCGCGGCACCATACACCATTGTGGCAAAAGGTAATTTTTTATCCAAAAAGTTCGGTGAAAAGGTTCTTGCGGGAAATACAGATTTTAAAAATTCGTTAAATTGTAATCGTAATAGTAATATTCTACGAATCTCTCTGCAGCAGAAGGATCGTTTTCTCGTTCCAGCTTGAGTCTAACTGCAAAGAAACCTGAAATTTCGCTCGTTTCGCATTCGCAGAAATCCCAGATATCTTTTTCCCACCTTCCCACAATTTCCATCCGAGAATACGATCGATAGCAGTCTGAACGCTGTTGTACGTCCATCCACGTGTCCTCAGCCTTCTTTGACGACGTTCCCGCGCGAGAATTCTTCTTCTTCTTTGACGGCGTTTCCACGCGAGCATTCTCCCCCTTCGTCGGTCCACGGCTTTTTCCAGGTGAGGCTTGCTGGAACACTTCGAACAACAACGAAAGGAACGTTCTCCAGTGTCGACGTTTCCCCTGTTTTTATTTTTTTTCATATTTTTCTTATTTTTGTCTTTTGTATCGCATTTTTAGTTTTGTTTTTTCTTTCTTTCTTCTTTTTTTTTTTTGTTTCGATTTCATGAAGCTGTCGATCGTTTGTTTCTTTGAAATGGTTTTTTTTCAATTTTGGTTTGTTTTAGATCTCTCACTGTTCGTTTGTGGTCGATTTCGGTATCGGCGGTTTGACGCGAGAATTCAAGAAGGGACGAGGGCATTCTGGCCCGCGGAAGTCGTTTCGATTTCTGTCGATTTTGCCAGCCCTTTGCTCTTTCTTTTTACTGCAAGCAAAAAATCGTGAATCATACTGTTAACGCAGCAAGAAGAGGGCGGTCAACCTTTCCAGAGGTGAATTTGTGTTTTGTCTTTCGTGTTATATATATACGTATGTTGGGCTGAAAATCATAACGATGTATCCATGTCGAGATTTTGAGAAGGTATCTCAGCTGTTAAAAGTATGATCGAACGAAACTGGGTGAGCTTAAATCACTATAGGATTCTCAACCCTCCATACAAACACCTTTCTTCGTATCTCGAGTTTTTCGTCTTTTTGTTTATTTAACAATCTATTAGTAATAGTATTATTATAGATGTATTTATTGAACAGTATTGTAAATCAAACGTTCGTGTAACACACCACTGGAACGATCAACACTGCTACGTTCTACCCTGTTTCGGCTCGCTTGGTTCAGCCAATCGTGTTTTTCTATCGTTAAACAAGTTTCCCAAGTTGAAGGAAAGTATGAAAGAGCCCTTTTATTTAATCCTTTGCCTTATAACCTTTTTCGTACATACGTACATACGTACTTACGAAAATTTTAGCCGTTCACTGTTGTAATAAGAGGATATTATACCAAATTGTATGAAAATATTGAAATATTATTTATAATTTAAAAACTAGAAGCTGAGATTCGAGTTGAAAGTTACTCTAACGAACACGACATTACATTATATCTTTGTTGAATTGAAATTATAACTTTTTTCCGTCTATAATATATAACCGTTATATAATAGTTTCAACACTTATAAGCAATCTGTGGACGTGTATGCAATATCTTTTTCGTTCGTATCATAGTGAATTATTTAAAAAATCATTAAAGGAATAGAATCTAAGTGATGTTTTGTTTCGTTCATTAAATACTGTCATTTTAGTTGAAGAGTTCTAACTTTGGATTTTATATAATACATTCTTACGCAATTCTCATACGTTGTATACATTTGTTCCACGTTTCCTATAAATACATAATCATCCAGAGTCTAGGTATAAGACAAGGGGTTAATAGGTATATGCGTGTATCTTGTGCTTTAATTTCATGCTAAAGTTTCTCTCAAATACAAATACTCAAAGATAAAGGATGTTGAAAGAAAAAAAAAAACAAGTTTATTAAGTAAATTATGAGAGGAGGGAAGAAGAATAACGATGATTAATCTTCGACGGATAAATTTAGGCTATTTTTATTGACGATTTTGATACACTATTCAAAAAATTCGTGTCCATGAAGTTCGAACAGACCATACTCGAGCTATGCTCGATCCACAAAATTATTTAACAAAGTATCAAAGCTTCCGATACGAATCTCTCTTTTCTCTATTTAATCCAATCGAAAAAATCGAAAAATATCGAAAGTATGAGACGATCGAAAAAACAGAAGATGCAACCGAAAATTATAAATAACACAGTTGGAGAATTCTGTTAAACAATCCCAGTATATTTAAGTAGTATCTTCCAATCATTTATAAACAATTAAAAATACATTGGTCGGACTGTCACCTCGAATTTGAATTTGGCATTTTTCTTTTTTTCTTTTCTCTTTTTCTTTTTTCTTTTTTTCTTCTTTTTATGTGAAATCCGTTGAAAGCGGAATTTCACCGAGAAAACTGAATACATTTTCGCGATACTTTGACAGAATTCTAGTTGAAACTATACAAAAATTTGCCCTAGACAAGATGTCTCTCGTTCTCTATTATACGTGATTCTCTTTTGTTGTTTTTGTTTTATTCTAATCGTTTCGACTGACCTTCGAATCTCCAGCGCCGAGGAATACTAGACCTATAGCACCAGCATACGCCAATAGCGTGTCCACCGCTTGCTGAGTCTCCAGAAGGATCCTAGTTTCGTTCATCCAGTCTCTGGCGATGGATCTTGACGCTCCTTTCAGGAGGTTCATGTAGCGGAGAGTCATCTTGAAGTCTCCACGATCGAGCCAATATCTGAAAGCAAAGATTCCAGAGCTATTAATCAGTCTGTTAATTGGGGAGGACGAATTAAATCGTCAGTCAGATTCTAAATTTCTTCTTATCAATTAAATATCGATTTTACATGAAATGGAAATTATATTTATGTATACTTGAAAGAATTAAAATCCATTCCATATTAGAGAAATTTCTAGTTAACTGGATAATTTGGTTAACAGCTTCAAATATTGCGATTCAGATTCGTGATATTATTCCTTACATATAGTATAACTCAATTTTCTATAGTAAAACTAGACCTGCTACTACACCTACTAGTAAACTTTACTTTTCATTTCAATAACCATTGCGTCGTTTAATATCTCAATCATTGCCACGTACGTTTCATTTTTATCATCGAAATTTATAAAATTCATCTGGATCGAACGAATAGAATCGAAATAAGACGAAGGAGATAAAGAGATAAGGAGATAAAAAACAGTTGTGAAAATCAGTCGGAAATCAGAGTCTGATATCTGAGAATATCGTTGGCAGATGGTAGGCGAGAGGATCGGGAAACTATCATCCGAATTACCTGTCGACCAATCAACGAACGAGTCATAGATATAAAAGCGTACTAGGCGAAAATCGGCAATTGCGCTCGTCACGAAAAATTTCTTTTCGAGTTTCGAATATTCGACCAAATTGCCTGGGCAATGGTTAAATTGCAGCTTTAGATCAACTTCTTGCACACCTCTGTATCACCTGTAGTATCTGTATTACGTTACATAGCTTCGTTTCCAACAAATATAGCCTACTTTATCAAAAGAACAATATAAACAATGCTTCGAAGAATCGGGATTTGACGCAAACGAGGTAGATCGCACAAGATAAACCCTGGATTATCAAGTGTCTGTGGATACAGATGCTCGGAGTATACTTGACATTTTTTTAATATCTCGTTTGTTACGTCGCGCTTCAAACACTTCAACTTCCTTTATCCACAAATTTGAAAATTGAAGTAGGCGAGTTGAAATCGTTCCATTGATAACAAGCATCTCTCACCAAAAACTCGCAACTGTTAAAGGAACTCTGACGGTTAATAATGTGTGACGCGTCATCCACTCTTGGAACGCAGTCGAACTCGAGGACGAATCGCTCATTTCCATTTCCATTTCCATTTCCATTTCCATTTCCATTTCCATTTCCATTTCCAGGCTAGGGGTTGATGTAACGGCTGTGTCGTCGATCGTTCTCCAAGAACTTCACTACGCGTATCGATTAATCGGCGCACGCCAGGATCGAGCTCTGTTTTGTCATGGATATCGTTACATAAAAATGGAAGAAGAACCTGTGATTGGTTTTGGCTTAATAGGCTTTCCGATAGAATTTCAATGAGAGTCGGGGAGATTGGATTGCATGTATGAAAAAAGGAGGGTACAGAAAATGGAAAAGGATTGTAGTGTGATTTGCGGACGTGTGTAATACGAATTCAAGTGGAACGTAAAACAGGAAAAACAAAAATATTCTATCGCATGCGTAAACAAGTAAAGGAGTACAGAAAGAGACGAGAATGTTGCAAGACGCAAGAAAGGCGAAAAAGTGTCGGGAGTAAAATTCGAGCAGCGTCCAGTGCCATTCGCCGGACGTTCAACTTCAATTTCCGATACTGTTATCAAGAATTAGTATAATTTTATCAATTACTAGGCTGATAATGCTAAAAGAAGAAATGAATTTATTAAAGAAGCCTGTATCGTGTACGTGATTCTCCAATTATTTAGAGCAATTTATTTGAAAGATTCGAAGTTGCGGGAAAGCGGAAACATACTTTAGAAGTGTCTGTGACAATTTTATAGAACGAAGTTATTTAGAACTCGTTTAGAACGTTTAAAGAAACACACAAGAGGACAACTCTATATATCCTTTAACTTTATAAATGTCGTTGCTATTAATTGCGCACCACCACCGTATCAGAACTCGTTTGCTTCTCAAATTTGTAACATAAAATTGAGAAATTGCCGTGTGGTGCTATTCGCAATCGCGTGACTGTTTTATTATGGCTTGTTTATGGGTTGCGCCGTTTACCGAATTTCGATGCTAACAAGTTGAAAATCATTTGAAGAAACCAGCAAGACTTGTGTAAACCGCGAACAGCAACCATGAGCTCGTATCGTTAATGTTGCACAGCGGTATGACATTGCGACATGAGAACAACCAAGCCTTAATGCTGATATCGCAAACCAAGAAACAAGAGTTTCCCTCGCTTTACAAAAAGGTTCTCTTTCTTACATACTCTACATAATTCACGAAAATTCCGTGAATTATTCTATGTAATTCTCGTCAAACTACTCGTTTTCTAATTATCTTGAATTATTTGGGGTTCGTTCGCTCCGGAAAGTGAACGAATTTGACCAAAAATTTAATCACGAAATTCTCATACGACTAGAATAAACTGTCTAAAGAGAAGAAATTATTCATTATAAATGATTAATTACTGTTTTAGAGAATGGTTTTAAGCTGTTGAGGAACGCCAATATATATGTATTTATACATTTAGTTTTTCGTTCAGTCCAAATAAGATAATAATGGCCACTTACGATGTGCAATTTCAGAATATTTCCTAGTATTATTTGTCTTGTTCAATATGTATTTATAAATATATTTTAGATGCGCGCAACTAAAAGATAAGAAATACTTGATTCTTTTTCTGACCTTAACGAATTCATCAAATTCATTAAACAGATTGAGAAAGTGTTGCTCGATAAATCTTTCAAATTCGCTCCTCTTTCTTAAATGCAATATATATAGTATAATAATATTACAGTTTTCTTTATTATTATTCTATTCTAAAATCTTGCCTAAAATAAAAAATCTCTTATAACTTATTTCAACAAGAATTTCATATATACCGACAACAAATTTTCAGAGCAAGAACACTTTTATAATTTATAATTCGGTGGAAAGTACGATATAAAGACGACTTCGTTGTTCGACCATCGATCGCCACGTTTCAACCCGTGGCCAGAGAGGCTGGCAAACGGTATAACAAAGTCTAGAACGTGTTGGTGAACAAAGGGTCGACGACAATATCGCCCCATCGTCATCAAATCGCATCGCAGTCGCCGCGCCAAGAAGAAACAACGACAACGTGATTGAACGCGATGTTGATAAACGTGGGCCGGAAAATTAATTTTTCTGTTTGGTCACAGTTGCTCGCTCGTTCCTTCCACAGGAATTCTCTTCATCTGCTAATTATCAGACGCGACCCGATTTTCACAATCATATTCGACACTGTAATTATGCTTGTACTGTGATTCCGCGTTAACAACCATTGATAGAAACTGCATCGCTTTTACAACGATTAACTTTACTACCATACATTAAACTATGTATTTCTATTGGTTCTAATAGGGCTTCCAATATACACTTAAAACGTACTCTGCCCTATTTCTAATTTTCTATTTCATAATTCTTTTCTAACTAAAATAATTTAAATAATTAAAAAATGAATCTTTGAGAGGATTTGAATGATATAGGTTTGAACGAAAGTTTTCAGCCCAAAATTATTCTTGTCTAAAGTAGACATATCATCAGTGAGTAAAAGAATATAAAGATATAACGTAGGTAATTGTGAACTTTTGAACAAAATTCGCCGAATATGAATAAATGAAGATAAAATGTCGGTTATATTTAAGCGAACTCGTCAGCACGCTACAAACTACGACTGAATTTTCTTTGATCGATAAATTGAAAAATTTTGAATATATACATTATAATATCGATATATCTAATACAAATAAATGATTTCTTGGTACGTTTTCGTGGAATTGGCGATGAAACGGCTAGTGTAATATTTCTTCAAGTTGCACTATTTCTCCAACATATTTAACGATTCAGCGAAAATGAAGAATAATTTTTCAAAAATAAGTTAAATGTATCAAAAATAGTTCTGTTGCCAAGTTGACTATTTTCATTTACATTTTATCTACCAATAATTAAAATATTTATTTCTATATTATACGATATATGCATATACATACACACACACATATATTGCAAATAAATAAAAAGCAAACGATATAAACATATATATAAATATAAAATTAAGAACAGGAAAAATTATATTGGAAGAAAACAATAGATAACATTCGAAAATAACTACCAGATCGATGACTGACAGTAAAACAAAATTCAGGTCGGAAAAGGTACCTACCTGGCCCGATGAAGAATCTCGAATGTGTTAAGATTGCTCGCATCAATCGGCTTGTCCTCGATCTCACTTTGAGGAATGGGATTGGCGTTCTTAATCATCAAGTAGCTTTGAAGATAACTAAGGAAATAGACAGGCAGTGCAGCACCTTCCTCGGGTACCATGGCTAATCGTCTGGCCACCTCTTCCACCTGAAACGTAAAAATGGTAGACCATAAATTTGTCCTGTCCCTCGAATAACTCCTTATCATAAACTTTGTAATCGTTGGATCGACCAGCCATCACTGAAAATCCATTGAAATAAAAAGAAAAGGATAGTGGCATCCGAACTGCAAAATTTTTTATCTGAATGAGTTTTATCAACGGTATTGTAGATCGTTAAAGGCGATAACCGGAGGCAGTATTCACAGAAATGAACAGTTTAGAAAATTTGGCCCTATGAACATTTGACCGACAAAGGTGTTAACTGTAGAAATCCGCGTAAGATCGTGATACGGTAATAGAACGGTAAGCGGTAACAACTAGCGAGCAGGAAAACAAGCGATGTTGCAAAAGATGTTACAAAATTGCAAAACGCGACGGCCAAATATGTTCTCAGAGTTTATGCAATGTCTTGTATTTTTCAAAGTTATTATGCAGTTTTCAACTCAGGACAAACAAGTGGTAAAGAGTTTACAAGGGTTGGATAAAGCGTAGGAAACATTTTTGGGTGCTTCTACAGTTAGCTGTATTTTTAACATATTCGTAGGGACTTGAAATTTTGACGCGATAATGACAAAAGTCAGTGTGAAATTACCTTAAGGAACCTTGCACGAAGCACATCTTCTGGGAACACTCCCCTCTTCGCAGCCTCCTCTGGAATGCCTTGAATCGCTGCTTGCACCAAAGGATCCTCTTTGGCTGGCAGAACAGAACAGAATGAATAAACCTATTAACGAATTTCTCGCAAATAATACATTTGTTTCTGAAAACTGAAAAAACAATCAATCGTTGAGCAATGCGATTAATATTTCGAATTCTATACGAGAAATTATTTGTTTAATATTTCCTACATTTAACATGTCGTGTTCTTTCCATTATCTTTTGTCTTCGTTCGTTTGTTCGTTCGTTCGCTGTTACGTTATCGTTCTATGAAAGAACAGATCGAGTGTCATTATTATATATTGGCTAACAAGTCGAAAATCCAAGCTAAGTATAGAAAATAAACTAAAAATATATAAAATGATCATAAAACCAATCTGGACGTATGGAATACCACTATAGGGAACAGCAGCAATGAGCCATATAACCAAGATAGAGGCAATGCAAGCTAAAATACTTAGAATAATAGTAAATGCGCCATGGTACGTTAGAAACGAGGACATTCGGAAAGACCTAGGAATACGAACGGTCAAGGAGGAGATTAGCAGATGTGCAAGAAGGTACAGAGAAAGAATAGCAACGCACCCGGACCGGCTGGCAGCGGAAACGGTCAACACATCAAGTACAGAAAGAAGACTAAAAAGGAAACACCCAACAGATCTCACAAAGGACATAACCTAACAAACACGATGATGGACCCCGCTGGGGGTAGCCACCCACATGTTATATTATATTATACTGCTATAATATTTTACCAAATGTCCTACTGGACAAATTGTAAAATTTAAATAAATAAATAAAAAAAAGTTATTATATATGAGACTAATACACAGATCAATAGGTAAAACTGCGGAAAAGCTACCTCATCTGAAATTTTTTGCATGATTTTTGGATATGTTTTAGAAATTAATATTTTCAACCACTCTTTGAGCAATGAAGATTCGGATAGACGTGTCGTGTCAAGTTAACACACTGCGTTAGTATTGGCGAGAGAAGTCGGATGTGTTTAGGAAAGGCGGCTAACGGCGTTGAGAGAGGGAAAACACACTCTCAGAGAAAATGACTACGGAATCAAAACTCATAATAACAACTAAAATCGGTAAATCACCCCCTACCTATATTCACGAACAGATAATAGAACAATTAAGGCAACTTGTAAATGACATTGCAGGAATTCACCACTATAACGTTAAACAGCTAAACTTGAATCAAGCAAAAGTAACTCGGGCACTTAAAATGAAATTATAACTGAAAGCAGCTATAAGGTTGTCGTTAGAGGCGTGATGACATGAGGCGAGTGTAAATGTTAGAATTATTAAAGCGAAAAACATATCGTCAACCGAAAAACTGCAAATAATGCGAACAACTAGAGAACATTAGGAAACGTAAACCTCTTTCGTTGTAACATGATATTTTATAAAGACTGAATACTACAGGTTACAGGTGAAACATGTATAATAGATCTATGGTAGCAGTCAACACATCGCAGAAGAACTAACCATAGTTCTTCTATGCTTCTCTTCGGAATAGAAGATTTTTGAAAATGATCGAGATTTGAAGAGAAATTAAGCCAGTTTATTCGCGTAATTAACAGAAATTAAAAGCGCGCAGGGGGAAAAAGGGGGTGTAACAGTTAAAAGGGCGCGAAATTACCACTCTTATTTCACCGATATTTCAAACCGAAATTTCCAGTGGAAAATTAATTAACATCGGACAACGTTGACACACTCACTCCCCTAACCCGATTCCTCTTTAACAAATCGCATTACACCAGATGCCGTTGCTTGTACCGACATACATTACTTTGCAATATTACGAAATTTTGCGAAATTTTGTTCGGCGCATGGAAAATGCGTGACAAATGGCCAGAAAATTTATTCGTTCGGTGGCGATACTTGTACCGTAATATCGGCACTGCGGTGAAAAAAAAACAGAAAACAACGTGGTAATTGTTCTTTGAAGCTATTGAGAGACAGACTGATCAACTCTGTTTTTTATAAAATTCTCCACTCACGATTCACAAGAGCACGTGTTTCCTTTTTCGCGTTTACATATTCATGTTGAAGGGGCGAAAACTCTTAAGCATAGCAGGGCTTATGTACGGCGGTACTAATTCTGCTTACTCAAGAGAAACGAACGAATCACAGTATATCATAGTCATATAGAACGTAGAAGATCACAAATCGTTGGGACTTTTACTATTTTTACGAAAGAAAAGCATGGTTAGATCAACAAACAGATTGTTAGGTAGGTAGATTATCAAATTCTATCTAAGTGTAAAATTATAAAATTAATTCTATAATATTGTAAAATTTTGAGATTAGTTCTGTCGTTAGTTGTAATCTTTCTTCCTGATTTCTACCGCAAAAAGGCATGATCTTTGTGTGGAATTTTTATTCTCTTGTTCATTGCAGATCGGAGTAACCGGTTTGCTAACATCATCGGCTACGAACCTTTCTCTAATCCCACGAAACCACAAATTGCGTCACGTTTCAGTATTCTAATTCAAAGAAATTTCATTTTAATCCATTCGAAGTATACTAGTATCAGATCACGATCGCGACAGGAGTAAAACAATGTTATATTATAAAACTTGATAGCTTTTGTTGACATCAAAGGAAGGAACGTAGATTATTTGAAAATATATTAGAGTGCTTACGTGCTGCCTTGGTGACGGCCTTGATTTCCGGTTCCAGAGGCCTGATGACATCCTCTACGGGCGCACCTGCTGGCGCTGATTTAACAGCTCGAGCCAAGGCTTGGCAAGCTGACCAAAGAATTTGAGCATTCGATGCACCCCTTTCTTCCTCCATGCGAGCTGAAACAGAAAGCAGTACAAAAAACATTATGAAATATAATCGAAATAAAAATACAGTTACACACACGTGTATAGGGTAATGATATCTAGCGCCAGATATCACATAAGCTTTTACACTTAGATTCCATTTCCTTAATCCTTAATCATGTTCATACATAATTATAATTATCGGCGACTCGATAATATAATTCTTTTCTCCACCTTATCAAATTTTATTCCATAGAAAGAAAGAAACGGAACGAGACAACGAAGAAAAATAGATTTTTACGTAAAAGGCGGTCGAATAGCCGCTTATCCGCCGCTTCTTACCCGTGGCCAGTCTTTCGGCTAACGGCCTAGCGTCAAAGATCAAAGGATCGCTTTGTTTCATCGTTAAACAATGCAACCTCAAAGAACCACGTTTCTCGTTTCGTCAATTGAGTCGCCGAACAGCAGACGAATGGAAGAAACATCGGAAAGAATTTACGAACTCATCTCTCGCTGAAAACGCACGAACGTGCAGAATATGTACATATATGTACGTATATCGTTTGAAGAAGCTAGGGAACGGATATTTCAGCTGAAAAGTGACGGATTCGATGTGCCTTTTAACGGAGCTTTTTAGTCGACAATCTCTTTCAAACGTATAATATCCTCTGAAGTATAATGTCTTGCTAAGTTATGCGCCATGACAAGGAAGGGACCAAGGTAGATATCGGGACATGTTACGTCGCGTGAGATGGTCCGTGCGACGCCCTTCATCGTCTGACCTTCAAGGCCCAAGCACCATTATACAGACCCTCAATAAACCTAAGGCCCCATCATAAACTGACTTTATTAACTTTATTATCTTATTAGCTAACAGGAACCTTTAATCATGCAAGTATTTTTGGTTTATGGCAGGTCCTTAGAACAATCCTTAGGTTTATTGCGTGTTCTTACAAATTACGGAGAAAGCGGATATATGTCTAACGGAAAAGCAGGTTTTTCCAATAAACAATGTCGCCCATGAGTCACGTTGGTAGGAGGCTTCTTCCTCCTATCTTCATTCCTAATATTGGTCATAACCAATGGGCATCGCAGATCGTTACCCTCACTTTCCTAACGGAAAGTGTCCGTAATCGCAAAAGTAATCACACCAGAACGAACTTCACTTGTTCTCCTAACTACAGAGTAGTCACCTCATCTCTATACTTGTTCTCACGACTGCAGAACAGTCAACTTGTGCTCTAGCCGTCCACAGTAACAGTCTAAGTCAGTTAACATCAACTCGAGTTAAAACACAGTTCAAGGAACAGCAGGAGTCAGAAGTCAAGCCATCAGAATCTCCAAGTCGAAGACAGTCAATCGACAGAAGATACATTATCACAGTAGCCAACACGAAGCGAGTCTCAGGTCGTACTGATTCGTAGTTTGTCATTCCACTTACGTAACCTTGTATCTCATTGAAGTTGTTGGACCGTTAAAAATATATATTAACCCGTTAATACCAGCGTTATATTCATTCAACCAGCCTTATTATCTGAACCGAAATAAGGAATCGAACGATTCGTCGATTAGTTAAATCGTAACGGAAATTTATGACTCCCGTTGGCGCGCTTCTTCGAGATCGCGTCTCTCCGCAAACGGTCGAAAGTTCAGGAGGAGCACGCAGAAGGAAACCTTCACAGCGAGAAATATGCAGGAATATATCGTTATAAATGGTTTCGACATTTTAAAATTGCAAATAATTGTAACATTCTTGGAAAATATTAGCTCATCTTGAAAATTTCCACCATCTTTTTCTTTATCTGATTATCCACCCACTAATTTCGCTTTCATTTTCTGCATGAGATTCTATATAATATCGACGTATTCGTAGAATTGGGTCGTTTCCATTAATAGGCAAAGTAATGAAACTTGTATGTACACTTCACGAGTACATGCAACCTTATAACACGTTTCACGTAAAAAGAGAGATACATCCTGCTCCGGTTTCTCGATACAAATTAAGAAAACTTTTATTGCTACGAAACACCTTTCTTTCTTCTAACGTACGATGCGTTCTTTCACTTCATTTCTTTCAGAATTTTCGGCATTTTCGTAACAAGAGAAAAATTTATCAATAGATTAGCTTTCTTTGAAGAAAATCGACGACGTACGGATGTATGAATTAAAATGAACAAAGGAATATTCAAACATTATTTCTCCCGCTAATAACACTTAAAACATCCGAAAATAGAGTAAGGAAAAGCCCCTTAATTCTTAAAACAACAAAGATTAGAAGAAACGGAAAATCGAGAAAGACCCATATATCGAAGAAAAAGATATGAAGCCTTTAATGCTGTAAAAATTGAAAAATCCAAAGATCGGACGAAAAAGAAATTCTAAAATCCGTAAACCCTGAAAATGCAAGAAATCCAAAGTGAGAGTAAAAGAAAACTCGCAGAACGATTCCCTCGAAAAGCTATCGATCGACCGAAAATCCAATAAACAAAAGCCTCGCCCCAACCCACCCCATCGAAACAATGTAAATTTCAGTTGAAACGAATTGGACGAGGAAGGGAAGGATCTAGAAGGATCGCGAGAATTCGATCGTCTGAATACCTGAAAGAGAAGCCTCGAATAGGTGGTAGTATGTTGGAAGATGGAAGGGGTTGTGACACTTCGCATGGAAACGGGGTTACTTGGATCAAATTACTCGGATTGACACGTATAATAAATCACGGCAGCGGCACCACTTGATCCACATAGATTTCGTTTTTCTCGTGGCCGACATTACTGATAAGCTTGACCGACAGAATCTTGCCGATTCGCATAATTTACAGTCCATCGATTACGAATTGCAATCAAACACGGGTTACAACGTGTTACAACGGGTTATAGGGCAGAGACGCGACGAATGTTTACGCAGTCACTTATTAAACTTGCATTACCGACAAGATTCGTCATGAATACTCGCGTGTGTTAAGATAATAGCCGTAAGTCGTGATCGACTGAATATCGTTTGATCCTTTTGTTTCTTTGCGAAATTTCTTGTTTCTGTCTTGCGCAGAGGTAGGCACTTTTCAATCGCTATATTGTGCGCGCATTCGTACAGAGAGTAAAATGCCAAGAAAGAGATCGAACGTCACCGCGAATCAGTTCCGCGTTGATCTCCACGAGACAGTAATCTTTGGAAACATGCAACCCCTCTCCATCTTTTCAAACCAGTCTGCCCTTCATGGCGCTTTCGTTGGATAAGCAAACTGCGGCTTGCAAGAGAGAAAGAGAGAGAGAGAGAGGGACAGAGAGGGGGAGAGAGAGAGGGAGAGGAAGAGGGAGAGGGGGAGAGAGAGAGAGAGAGAGGATAATGCCGCGACGTGCCGGCTCTAAGAATACCGAAGAACCCTTCTAAACGTAGCA
This sequence comes from Bombus impatiens, assembly GCF_000188095.3. Taxonomy (NCBI): domain Eukaryota; kingdom Metazoa; phylum Arthropoda; class Insecta; order Hymenoptera; family Apidae; genus Bombus; species Bombus impatiens. The sequence continues at coordinate 40,339 of NT_176484.1, forward strand.
TTTATTCTTATTTACGTGTTCCGTTTTGCGATAGAGGACGATCATAAGAGTCTGAAATATGAAGTAAATGAAGTAAAAGTTCGAGCTGCTCTTCGGCATTGGAAAATAAAGAGAGAACTCGATATTGTTCGCTAGTCAGAAGTAAGATTTGAAGATTACCCAAGGTGTGTTGCAGCTCTTTTATTTGGATTTCCGAGTTTTGTAAATATGTAAATACGTATTACGTAGATGGGTAGATTCTTCTGGTTTGCATCCGATTCACGTAATCAAAAAATGGCTAGTTGGGAAACTGCCGCGCAGTCTGTTCTTTAGGAAATATCAAAGTATTTAGAATATTGTTTCTTCCTTTCGATATAAATCCGCATTACCAGTAAGAAAATACAGGCGACGCGATGGTTAACAAAGTCTGTTACATGCTGTCGGCCTATCGGACATCGTCTAATCGATTTTCTAAATGTTTAACAAGAATACACACGTGTTCCTTCTCCGTATATTATTTACACACATTAACGATCTCCTACCTCATTCGCAACTTGCCCGTCAACGTGACGTTATCGTTCCACGGTAAAAGCAGCTATCTCGTTGCAGAGTATAAAGGGAGACTAGAGGAGCCGGAAAACCCAAGTTAAATCGACAGAGGACGATTAAGCCCGACGAGCTATGGCCTGTCCATGTGACGTTTCACGCTTCGAAAGCCTAGAAAATTTGACACGCCTCTCTCCCAATTATCGTTCTATTCTATCGTCCTTCAACTTTTCTTGGAGAAGCCGTTTCTTCCCCGCTTTCTTCCTTCATTTTTTATCACATTTTCACCATAGGCGTTTGCTTTCTAGTAGTAATACCTTTCCTTTCCTTCTTCTTAGCCATAGCATTTCTTCTTTTCCTATCACGAGTCTTGATTCTTTCGTATTCGCCCCTATTTCACGTTCCACCAGCCTACCCGTCTTCCCATTTCGTCGGATCGTTCCATCCTTTTTTCAGACGTTATTCTTTTGTTACTCTCGTTTTTACTACCCCTGTTTGTCAAGTTATTTTCGTCTGTTCCGTGTCCTCCACCCATCCAGTTTCCATCGTGCTTTATACCGTTTCGTGTCCCCTATCTCCTTTCTTTTGTCCGTACGTTGCGTTGCAGCTTCAGAATCCTCTGTATCTGTTCCATTTCGCATTTCTTCTCTCTCTGTCTGTCTATGATTCCTTTGTATCCTGCTTTTCACATTACTTTTCACCATTATAATTCGTCCACTCTTTTTCTTTATGTGACATCTCTCCTCTTTATTACCCTCACCACCATCACCGTCTACATTCTTGGTGCATTCTTGTTCGCCCTTTTTTCTCTCCTTTTTGTTCTCTTTGTTCTTTTCAAACTTTGTGTTTGTATTTTTGTTCTCTCCTTACGTGTTCTTTGCCTTCTCGGTTACATGTTTCTCATCATATTCTTCACTTTCTAACCCCCGATTGAAAACCTCGCGGTGAAATTTATAATCCATAATATCAGCGTACATCAATTATATCAATTATATCAAGATACAAAAAATATGTATACCAGAGTAACAGACGTTTTATGCGGGTGAAGGCTCCCTAAACAAATTTCAACCGCAAGAAGGTTTCATATAGATATAGCAGCGTTATGCTTAAATGCACGACAGCAGCAATGAGCTATATAAGGAAAATAGAGACAATGCAAGCTAAAATTCTTAAAACAATAGTAAACGCCCCATGGTAAGTTAAAAACGAGGACATTCGGAAAGACCTGGGAATACTAACGGTCAAGGAGCAGATTAGCAGATGTGCAAGAAGGTACAGAGAAAGAATAGCAACACACCCGAACCGAATTCAGCCGCAAGAAGGTTTCATATAGATATAGCAGCGTTATGCTTAAATGCACGATGTTACGTCGGGCGACCCTCTGCCTAGATCACGCCATATACCGCGGTCCAGACGGGAACCAAATGTCCGCTCATCCTTGCTGCGTACCCTCAATAGTTTTAAGGACCCATCATAAATCCCAGCAATTTGCTAGCTAAGGTCCTTCAGACCCAACAAATATCTTTTTTCTGAATCATTTCTAAAGATTATTGTCTACTACGGCTTTTTTTTAATATTTATTAAAATTACAATCAATTCTCGCGTTGAGAATTTTCAGTAATTTTTCTGACGTGGCGCAGTAACATGGCTAATTATTTATAATAAGTTAATACTTATTATAGATAAGTATAATTTGTAAGTACGTATTATAAATAAGTAAATATTACTTAATTTAAATAACTAATTGAATCTATTGTTTAGGTCTAGCGGGTAGTGTCTCTTCAGCCTGCGGATCTGGTCCGGATCAAGTAGTCCAGTGATTAGCGGGTTTCGGTGTTTGTTGACTCTTTTGCTATATCTGTCGCTATATTTTGCTATTTCCTTCTTGACTGTGGGTATCTTGAGGTTGCGATGGATGGTTTCGTTGGTAACATACCAGGGTGCGTCTATTAAGGCTCTTAGCGTTTTCGATTGGAATCGTTGTAGTATTTCGATGTTGGAGTTACTTGCTGTTCCCCATAGTTGGATTCCGTAGGTCCAGACAGGTTTTATTACGGTCTTGTAGAGGGTAATTTTATTCTGTATGTTTAGTTTGGAGCGTCGGCCCGTGAGCCAATAGAGTTTTTTTAGTTTGTCCTTAAGTTGCTTCGTTTTATCTGAGATGTGTGTCTTCTTTATCTGAGATGTGTTTTTTTCCATGTTAGTCTCCTGTCCAGGGCCATGCCCAGGTATCTGACTGATTCCTTGCTAAGAATTGTTATATTGTTGATGGTGACCTGGGGGCAGGTTTGTTTTCGGAGCGTGAAGGTTACATGTGAGGATTTTTTTCGTTAATTTTGAAGCCCCATTTATGAAACCACTTTTCCATAGATTCGAGACATCGCTGGAGAGTGGATGAGGCAATTACCGGGTCTGCGTGGGAAGCTAATAGCGCTGTGTCGTCAGCAAATGTTGCTATTGTTATCTCGTTTGATATAGGTAAGTCGGTAGTGTAGATGGACAACAGCAGGGGTCCGAGGACACTACCTTGGGGTATGCCAGATTCTATTGGGAATGTTATGGAAGTGGGGTCTAAGCATTTAACCATGAATTGTCTATTGGTTAGGTAGGACTTTAGGATGGAGTAGTAGGGGTGTGGTAGGATCTTTTTAAGTTTGTATAGTAGCCCTTCATGCCATACTTTGCCGAATGTCTGTTGGATATCTAGCAATACCGCTGAACAATATTTTTCTTTTCAAGGGTTTGGCTGATCATGTGAGTTATGCGATGGATTTGCTCTACTGTTGAATGCTGTTTCCGAAAGCCGAATTGGTGATCTGGGAGTGTTTTCAAATCCTCTAGGAGTGGAAGGAGTCAATTCGTTAGCATCTTCTCGAATAGTTTAGACAGGGTAGATAAAAGACTGATTGGGCGATAGGAGCTAGTTTCGTATATCGGTTTTCCGGATTTAGGGGTGAGGCTAATCAGTGAGATTTTCCAGGCCTTAGAAAAGTATTCAAGGCGAAGAATAGCGTTAAAAATCGATGTGATGAGTGCAATCCCTTTTATGGGAAGTTCCTTGATTGCTTTATTGCCTATTAGGTCATGCCCTGCTGCTTTCTTGGGATTTAGGCGACTGATTGATTCCATAATCCCTGCAGAAGTGAAGGGTTCAATAGGAGGGGACATTTGGAAGGGAGAGTGCAGGTATTCAGTAACGTCCGCGGCAGCTTTGGAGAAATGGGGTTTGAATACTTTAGACAAGTATTTAGCAAACAGGTTGGCTTTTTCTATAGGGCTACGCGCCCATCCACCTTGCGGACGGCGGATTGGAGGGATTATTTGCGGGGGGCGCGTGAGTTTCCTGGAAGTCTTCCATAGTGAGTAGTTGGAGTCAGCTTGGAGTCAGCTGTGGGGACAAATTGGCGAAATATTTATGAAAACAGTCATTTTTGTAATTTTTTATGATTTTGGATAGCTTTCTAATTGCCTTGTTTAGTTTGCGTTTGTCATCCGGTGTTCTATGGGTCTGACATACTCTTCTTAGTCTACGTTTTTCTGATATTTTTTTTAGTATGTATTGGGGATATTCTTGTTTGCTGATGGACGTCTTTGTCGGTGTGTAGAGGCGAATGGCGTTTATTATGCTCGTGTTTAAGTATTCCGTGGCTGCTTCGATTTCTTCCTTAGTTTTTAGTGAAGTTAAGGCCGAAGTTGAGTGTGTAAAGACTTCTCTAAAGAGCTGCCAGTTGGTGTGTTGGTTGTGAATGGAGCCATTAGGTGTATTCTCGATAATTGAACTGACTGATGCTATTACTGGGAAGAGAGATCAGCCGAGGAGTTGATTTGTACGTATCTTGGCGGGATATTTTTAGTTATGAAGAAGTCAAGAAGGTCAGGTATTTTGTTAGTGTCAGTGGGCCAGTATGTGGGTTCGTATGTGGTGAGGTTGTTGAAGTTGTTGGTTATTATGCTGTTTAAGAGATTTTTGCCTCTTACTGTGACTTGCCAGTCTGCTGCCCCATTGGGTATTTTTGGCAGTATAGTCTCCTCCAGCTATGAATCTACTGCCCAGGGTGTCAAGGAAGTTATCAAAGTCTTCTTTGGCGATGGAGTGTCTGGGAGGGCAGTATACTGCTGAAGTGGTCATTGTACCATGGCAGTCTACTACTGCTACGTTTGTTGCTTGGAGGTAATCTTCCTGGAATGATGGAAGTTCGTAGTGCTTAATGCTGGATTTGATTATGATTCCGGTGCCGCCGTGGGCCTTTCCGCTGGGATGTTGGGTATGGTAGAATTTATAACCATTTATTTTCAGATAGTTTTTGTCGGTGAAGTGGGTTTCCGATACGAGCATTACGTCGATTTGCTGCTGTTTTAGGAAGAATTCTAGTTCGTATTTGTGTTGAGCTAGACCGTTGGCATTCCAAAGAGCTATGCGTCGGGGCGTATTAACTTATCCATGATGAGTGTTAATAAAGATAGTAAGTTATTTATTTGTTCTGATTGTTTTTCGATTAATTTTTCGAGTCTAGAGAAGTTGTCTGTGTTTTGTGGATTGGAGATACTATTTTGAGAACGGCCCCTGTGGCTATTCGGATTATTTTGGATTCCTTGTACTGCTTGGGCATAAGAGGTTGAAGTAGTGGTGAATTTAGGAGAACTGGGTATTTGACTGGTTATCTCTTTTGGTCTGAGTTTAGGGTACTTATTTGTGTACAGGGTTTTGTAGGCTGAGCAGCCTTTGTAGTTAGCAGGATGGTCACCTTGACAATGGATGCACTTCGCTGGGGTTTTCGGTGATTTACTGCACTGGTCAGTGGGGTGTGTACCTGCACATTTAACGCAGCGGAAGGTATGGTTGCAGTATTTTTGCGTGTGACCGTACCTTAGGCACCTTTTACATTGCACTATCTCTTTTTTAACAAGCAGTGGTTCGAATTTTATTATTGCGTTCATTAGGCGACTGATGTTGTAAATTTCCTTATTGTTAGGTTTTTGCTTTATTAAAAATAAGGATAACGGGTCTTTCGAGACTCTATGCCTTATGTTACTAAAGTTGACGACTTCGTGGCCGAGTTTTAAGAGTTCGAATTTGAGTTCATCTATGTCCGCTTAGTGGTGGATGTTGCGTAGCACCACTCAGGTCTTTCTTGTTTGAGCTGGTAAGTGTGAAAGTTGACGTTTAAGGTCTTAAGTAGTTTGGTGAGTCTTCTGTATGCATCAGGGTTTGTCGGTAGAATTTTTACTTTGTTGTTGTTGATTTTAAGGTTGTATTCTTCTTTGGAGATATCTCTCTCTATGGACTTGATCATCGTTTGTATGTCAATGACATCATCAACAAATATTGGTGGGGGAGGGAAATTTCCTTGGGTGTCGTTTGTGTTTGTTTTTGGTGTTTCTATCTTTCGCTTCTTAGAATTTTTGGCGTCATTGGTACGGAGGGATCTGTTGCACTTTTGCCACGGAGGAGGTAGCGCGGAGCAGTTACGAATTTGCTCAGGAGAGACTGGTCGTGATTCATGGGTCATCATCGAGCTAGTTAATTCAAAATGAATAACTAGTCGTGAGGCTATGAGGCTAGTAATTCGGGTAGAGGTTAGGAGCGTGGGATTTTTTTCTCTAAAGGATAGGAAACACTTGGCTGTGTTCATTTTCGACGGTTGAGCGACACGTGTTGTTTTACGAACTTCACAGAGCACTAGACACACGTCTGCACGCTTCGGCACTCAACAACGAACTGACTACGGCTTGACAAGGGAAAGTTAGTTTTTCTCACGTACGATGCTTCCTACTAGCAACTTTCTATCGAGGGCGGCTAAGACCCATCCTAGTCCATCAACCTTCGTTTATCCAATCAGAAGCAATGTATACTGCCCTCACTTTCCTGACCAAAAATGTCATGAACAAATCCGATGGTCCCGTGCGCTAGACACACCCATCGCTAGCTTTCCTCCGACACAGCATCGTCACTCAAACTTACTTCTTCTACATCGCTAGAAAAGTCAACAACTAAGTAGAAAAAATCTAACGCCTAACGTCTAAGTCTAAGTACAACGCTAGAGGAGTATAACTCACATCAACTATCTAAGTCGGTTATCGGGATTATCGAACACTCACCTCCTCTATTAAGTATCCTCTAGTGCTACGTCCACTAACATACTAAATTCAACTAGAGCCTTGCTCTATTGTGCATATCTATCTTATATTCGTGCGACAAGTTGTTATCTACGATTTACACCTACTCAACAGTGTAACTTAAGTGTTGGAAATATATAACTTATAATTCTGTGAATCACAGTGTTATACTAACTGAATCACCCCTATTATCTTAACCGAAATCAGGGGATCGATCAACTCGTGGTGTCGATTATTATAATCGCAGCAGGAATTTACGACTCCTGTTGAGGTCTCTCCTCGCGATTGTGTCTTCTCGCGATTGTGTCTCCCCGCGATTGGTCGCAATACACACGAATTTCTTCAAATTTCATAAAATTGCAAGAAGCAATTAACACGTTCACTTAACTGACAGCTGCGAGATCGATAGATATTTTTTCTTTCCATTTTCAAATTACTGCAAATGTCATTCTAGTACTATATCTGCAAGCAATAAAATTTGCAGTGAATGGGTTAGCAGAAAACATAACGGCGAAAAATATATCAAGCGAAACTCCTTGATACACTGCTTCGTAATTAAAATATAATATTAAAAAATGTAAATCCAATAACGTAAATTGACTTGAAAGAGAAAGACGCTGCAAATAAAACATCATATCAACACAACACAACATTAACCTTTAATGATTTACCTTTTCAAATCGTTATCGTTAAACTCTCATTTTCATTCGTCCAATCCTTCATCTACGATCCGTCCTTTTATCCCCTTCTTTTCTTTAGTGTTCCAATATTTTGTTCTAACAATTTTTGAACTGCTCGCTTCTGTATTTCATCCTCTGTTCCCATTTTACACCCCCCCCCATTCCCACCCCTCTATTCCTAAGCGCGTGACCTTGTTTCGCTCTCAACGAGGCGACCGACCAACGATGCAACAAAAGCGACAAGAGCGACAAAAACGACAAAAGCGGCAAAAGGACGGATTCCGAGCCGACCGAATCGATTTCCCGTCGATATGAACGCGCGTCGCTCTCTTTCGGGGCAAACGCAAATGAGCAAATTCATTGAGCGCGTAAACGACCGTGTATCGAAAACAATCGCTGCTCGTTCGACCGACATTCAGATATACAGGGTGGTTGGTAACTGGTGGTACAAGCGGAAAGGGGGTGATTCCACGCGAAAAAGAAGTCGAAAATATAGAATCACCCCCTTTCCGCTTGTACCCCCAGTTACCAACCACCCTGCATAATTTTAATAATATGTATCGTATAGCAATTATGGAACGAATTTTAAGAGGGAACGGAACAAATTCTTAAAAATTTTTTAAATTCTACGAATTCTAAAGTGAAATGATTCAATATTATTATCCAATCTCAGAATGTACAACAGGTGATATCGACGTCTCTCTCACCTCGCTGATTTCAGTAATTTTTTAAGTAATTTTGTCGGGGGCATGATTCTGTGCAAACCTAACTCCCATCCCTGGGCCTTTCCAGTTTTCCAGATATTCGCAAAAATCTGTCGATACCGCTAAATTTTGCCTACAAGTGTACGTCCGTGACAACGTACGCGATAATATTGTAAAAAGTAACGTGCGCACTTTCCACAAAACTAAGATTCGATTATATGTGTGATGATAGTGGCACGTTTCGAGACCGTAGTAAAATTATACAGGGTGGTTGGTAACTGGTGGTACAAGCGGAAAGGGGGTGATTCCACGCGAAAAAGAAGTCGAAAATATAGAATCACCCCCTTTCCGCTTGTACCACCAGTTACCAACCACCCTGTATAATTTTACTACGGTCTCGAAACGTGCCACTATCATCACACATATAATCGAATCTTAGTTTTGTGGAAAGTGCGCACGTTACTTTTTACAATATTATCGCGTACGTTGTCACGGACGTACACTTGTAGGCAAAATTTAGCGGTATCGACAGATTTTTGCGAATATCTGGAAAACTGGAAAGGCCCAGGGATGGGAGTTAGGTTTGCACAGAATCATGCCCCCGACAAAATTACTTAAAAAATTACTGAAATCAGCGAGGTGAGAGAGACGTCGATATCACCTGTTGTACATTCTGAGATTGGATAATAATATTGAATCATTTCACTTTAGAATTCGTAGAATTTAAAAAATTTTTAAGAATTTGTTCCGTTCCCTCTTAAAATTCGTTCCATAATTGCTATACGATACATATTATTAGAGAAGAAGATGCGCATCCAATGTTTCATTTTTTACGACAGTTTTCTACGCCTGATCAAATCTGAAAATAGCGATGATTTACCGCTAGATCTGTAATACGTAGATAACGAGAGTAATTTTTAGACAAAGCGATACAACTTTTATAATAATAAATATAATTTCTATAATAATAAATGTGCTCCTTTGTCATTTTCCTTCTACTCAAAAAAGTTGTCTCGAGCGATTTATCTTCGCGTCAGAGTGAATCATCCGTTCCACGGTGACAGTTTATCTCTCCTCTCACGGAACAAAAGAAAGGACTCGATTGGTTTGCGGTTCCTTCGAACAGTTCAAATCCGGGACCCGCTTCGATTAATCTTTACCGTATACACCAACAGCCTTCTCTACACGCTCTTTAAATCATCCCTTCGCACTTGCCCCACCCTGTATCATCGGCTACGAAATAGAATTGAACCGAACACAAAGAGAAGGAAGTGGAAACTTAAAATCACGTGCTTTGGATTCTCCATAGAAGGAAAGCTGCTCCTGATCCTGTTGTGCGACTGAAGGAAATAGCTTTAACGAGTTACGAAATCCTCGTTTCTATTTCTTTTACTATTCACGTTACGATGCTGTCTGTCGCTCCCTGATTCATATTTCATATTTCAAGCTCTGTTTACCTCTTTTATTATTATTTATTATTAAATATCGTAAGAAAATGTAAATTTGCAACGCCTGGCACGGCTGCCTGGCTGGCCTTCATCACGACCCCTCGGCTGCGGGAAAAAGAAGCGTGTCAACACCGTGTCACGGTGCTATAGCGTAGCAGGCTGCAACGTTCTGCGACGACGAGATGCCCAGTATATTGCAGTATTCTTTGTGAAATGTTCAACGAGGTCGAAAACAGGCGAACGGAACCGACACTTTTACGCGTTTCCTATCCACCCCATTCATCCTTGAATAAACGCGGCGTCTCGGACAAATCGGGATCCGTCTATATCGATAATAGATTATATTCCACCGAAATTCGCTTACACTATATGATATATATTTCTTTTTAATAAGAATATTTATTTTGCTCGTGCCATGTGCGTTTATAGGAATAAGAAAAATATAGTACAAGTAACACCAGCAACTCCGAGGCAAGGAATCGAGATGTATAGAGAATACAAGAATGCAGAAATTCAAATTTCCAAATCTATCAAAATCGTGCGAGGGAAAAAGGCATTCGATCGATTTTCAAGCGACTCTTAAACACGACGAATGCGCGGTAACTCTTAAATAACAGCTTGCAGCAAAACAGAAGAGAAGAGAAGAGAAGAATAGAGTAGAACAGTGCCAATTATAATTGCGACATGTTAATTGCGGTGCGTTAGTTAGGTGATTGGACGAGGGTTGTAAAATCCATCTCTCCGCGTCCAGGTCTGCCACCGTCTGTTTATCGTTTTCGAACTGTCCAGGAAACTATGGAGCGCTCACTCTGCACCGAAACTGACCCGAAAACATTGGCATTATGCCGGCGTGGTATAGTACCGCGGATTTATTGTCAGTCGGTATAACGACTCGTTTGGAAACATTTTAGTCCCATATCAGGTTACACGACAAATCACAGACATTCCTTGTAAAAAAATATACCTATTAATTCTATCCCTACCTAATGTCTAGAAATCTAATATCTAGAAGGCTTAGCCTTTCGAGGAATTACATAGCGCAAGGCGCAAGCGGACGATTTTAAATGGTGAAAACGAAAAATCCCTCCCGATAAGGAATGGGAAGATATTACTTCGTATTTCCAATACGGAGCAGGATCTACGAATTACGATACCGGAATATTATTCGTAACAGAGCGATCCTTTTCAGTTCAGTCACGTAGATGCCGCGGCAACATTTCCATGCTCTGTTCCTTCCTGACCTGAGAAAGTTACAGCGGCAATAAGTAAAACAGATTTCCCAAAAACTGCTTCCCCAGGTAATTTAATTTAGTTAACGTTTATGTACTTTATTCTGGCACATATATATGTCGGAGATGAAAGAACACCGGGGCCTTTCTTTGGAATTCTTCGGAAAATCCCCAATACCTTAGTCTTTATGCTTCGGCTGGAAGTGATAACTAGTCTCTGAACGTAGCCGCGGTCACGGGATGAACGTTTTTACCTAATAGAGGTATAGAGTTGAGGTGTAAGTGTTGTCCGTGATAATTGTAGCGCTGGCTGTAGATGTCGCTGCTGGTGTACTGCTGCTTTTTCTTCTGATTTAGATGCGTGGAAGAAAAATTCGACTCTGGTCGCCGGGATTCGAAGCCGGGTTCCGAACGTTCGTAACCTAAGGTGCTAATCATTGCGCTGCCGTTATCCGACACTAGTTAGTGTCGAGTGGCTGTATTTGCTGTTGAATGTCGCCACAGAGTAACTGTATAACTCTCATTAAAAAGAAATAGTTGTAGCGGCACGCGACAGTAAACCCTCCAACGGTTTCTGTCCCGTGGCTTACTATACAAAGACCCCATTCTTCGGACAAGATGATTGCCAGATGTCGATACATCTTCACAGTATATTTCCAGCTAGCCTAAAAACCCGCTATAAATCTTAGGATTTTGTTAACTAAGGTCCTTCAGAAGGACAAACAGTCTTTATCCTAATAGTCCCTAAATTTACCATCTACTACGGGAAGATACAGGAAATCTGCTTTTCTTCCCGCTGGCAATTTTCTCTCAAGAGCGGTTAGCATTCTTCTTCAACCACCAACATAGAAATTAACCGATTAGCAGCAACGCCAATTTCCCTTACTTTCTGAAGGAAGGCTTTTCTCGACGAATCCGATGATCTCGTGTCCTTAGACACACCCCATTATAGTTTTCCTCTGTGGCATCATCGGGACGGGAAATTCATTCTCTCTCGCGATCTCATCGACGAAAAGAGTAACCAGTGAATATTACGCGCCCGACTTAGATTTTGTGAGCACGTTCATCTATCATCCCGTCGACCGCGGATTCGTTATTGAACCTAGGATCATCGTCATTAGTTTCTCGAATATCTAATTACCACGATTACTTGTCCGGTTCTATGATAATCGTATTTGCACTAGTCAATGTCTTCTCTATTGCATAACGACAACGTGTAATCCAAACGAAGATTCGTTTCACGCCCCTAACCCTAATTCTAATGTAAACCCGACATATATAAAAGTAAAAAAATCCCAAAGGAAAGGCCCCGATTGAATACAGATGGTATACAGAAGAAACTTCATCTTCCTTAATATAATAATTAGTTGATGATTAGCCCGTCAAAGTCAAATTCAAAATCCAAATAAACAACATTTCATACGCATCGAACAGTTACTTAATATTACTGTATTACTAATAGTAATTATTAGTTATTACTAATAATAACCATAATAACAACCATAATTACTATTAGAAAATATTATGAAAAACGTCTTTGAATGATGAATCATCTGAATCATAAGCATCTTGCATGTCTTATAACCCTTGAATCTTATAGAAATATACAATCTTAATGAATATTTTCCTCCTTTTTAAACAATCTCACATTTATGTATGAATATAGCGGAAGGTTAGATTGATTCTCATGAATATGCAAACTAAAAGTACACGCCAAGTTTAAAGGAAAGTTGGGAATTTTGCAAGTATGCGAACCTTATTAAGGCGTGAATTCGATTGGGAAATTATTACCTCGTGGAACAAAAACCGGCTTATCGAAAATTTTCATTTTCTCCTGTGAAAAATCTAATTTTACAGTTTTAATACAGTTCTGGATATTGATACTTATCATAAATGTTCCTCCTTGGTAAGTTGAACATTTCAACACCTAATCATCTAATTCACCTAATTTCAACAACTACATCTAATTAAAATTCCACTAGAAAAATTTCCGCATGTGCCCCCCAAAGAATTTAACTTTATGTTTTTCAGTTTGCTAAACTTCCTATTTCTTCAAGTGTTGTGACAATATCTTTATGTTGGTCACAAGATAGCTTCAATCATAACTCTTACATCTTATAAACTGTACAAGTACATACATATTTATCTTGTAGAGCAAAACGCCTGTGACCACAATATAAATTGTACATATAATATAATAATAAATAAATTATACATCATAATCATACATATAGGGAACGTAGCACGTTTAATATAAACACATGTACGTGTATAATTGTCTATATTCTCCAAATTAAGTTCAAAGAGGCACTCACCTTTCAGCGCAGCTTCCAAACCACGTAACCTTCCGACGATTGCAGCAAGCTGTGACTTATACTTTAACGAATCTTTCTCAGTTTGCTCGCTGAGTGCACGTTTCAACTTCCTATCCGCTTCCTGTTCCTTTATCGCAAGTGCGTCCTGAATGTGATCGGTGTGCACCTGCCCTTGCAGTTTCAGCTGCCGTCGTATCTCGTCCTCGAATCTTTTCTGCTCCTCCAGCAACTATGATCACCACGGCATAAAAAGATTAATCATTCTTCGATCTGTCTCCGACGATTTTCGTTTCTTATTGAACAATCCGTATCAATTTAGTAGTCCATTTATTTAGACATTTATCAAACTAAAATGGATAGAACGAGTCTCCAGCGAATACAATGGGCCATCGAGCGCGTTTTCAGTCGAAGCGAAACGTCCCACGTACAGGTGAAATAAGAATAAAATGAAATAAAATAAAAATAAAAATGCGTGAAAAAGGAAAAACGAGAAGACGGGGCGGGGGGCGGCGGGCAGCGAAAAAGTGAAAAATATGATTCTTGACACTCCGGCAGTGTTTCCCACATGTTGCACCGTGAAAATTAAGTTAAACGGACGACCGACCGCCCGCGTCAACCAGAAAGAAATTTGAAAAGGGCACAAGTTAAAAAAAACCGATACCACATATCGGGATCGAACAAATCCGCTGCATCGTTTTCTAATCTATTTCGAAAGATGAGAAACTGTTCGGTCCACGGCCACCTGCCGTGATAATTGCGCAGTGAAATGGAATCGAAAGAACCGTGCATATCTGAATAATTTCACACTCGTACAAAGCAACATCGCAGAATAATCTTCTCATAAAAAAGTCGAACTTAATACAACCGACTCTAAACGTCCGAAGCAAAATGCGTTTTACTGCTCTTGGAATCTGAGTAATTTCCCATTGTCCTCGAAACTTGCAGCTCTGAGTCCAGAGATAAAAGTTGGACGGAACCGATTCACAGATCAATTTCTTCTTCGAGAGTTGCTTAAACGAAATCGACTCGAAGGTTCAGGTTTAATAACACGGAATCGAGTTTTTCACGATTGATACGTATTTCCGACCCATTTCCGACCCATTTCCGACCGACGGAACGCCTGAAAAGATATCCGGCAGTGATAGTTTCAGTTTAGCGGGCGATCCACCGGTGTCGATGTCGATAGCCACCCGATTTCGGCGACGAGAATGCACGAGTCGATTATTTTAATATTCAACGGACGCCGATTCTTGCACTCGGGAACCTTTAAACTGACGGTGGGAAAAGCAGAAAAGTTTCTCGGCATGCTTCGATACTCCATCTACGAAATGAATTTTCTTCGAAATCTACCGCGAAAGTGATAGGGAAATTTAGACGCTTCAACAATATGGTTGAAAGTCGAAAGTCAATAAACTCCAATGATGTTTCTTCGATGAAATTTCACGTTGAATTTATTGATTCAACGCGTATTTTTCTAGATTTGTTGCAAAATTTCGAAATATCAGGAGCGAAATATTTAATTTTATAGAAAATACAAGTTAAATTTGATCTAGTTAAGAAGCAAATTTTGATTTTACTTCGCATTGAAATAAATAATATATAATTCTACTAAATATAAATATAGAATTGTCTGAGAGCACAACATACCAAATAAATGATAATGAGAATAAGATTCTCGTGAATATTCCTTATTTATTCTTGATTCAATTTACGAATACTTATTGCACGTACTGTAAAATAGATTTATCACATTCCCAAATATTTCAACTGTTATTTCGTAGGTAATTATTGAAATCCACGAGCAAAGCCCAAAACTAATGTCTGCTGTAACAAAATAAGATTCATGAAATTAATAACAGCCGTACAGCGCAACCGAAGCTAGGAAAGAGATCAAGTAGTATTAAACCAAGTGAAGTCGGACATTCGATATTTTACAACTGTTCACGTACTGAACTGATTATAAAATCCATTCAATAAGATCTCCATATTTTCTCACAGTACTATAAAAGAAATTTCATTCGAAAAATAAGTTTTACGTAAAATATCAAAAGCAAAATATGTTTTATAATATTTAGAAAAGAAAAAAAAACAGACATACTTTTATCTAAGGTTCAACATAACGTAAGAACATGACATACGAAACGTCCAAAGTAAAATAAAGCAGATACTATTTACGATATCTATAGTATGCAAGAAATTTCTCCTTCTTCCTTTTTCTTTTCCTCTTTTTTTAAATATAACAGCGTACACAAACACTTAAATTTTCATAAATATCTGCAATCTAATTATGTGTTAGTAAAATATAGCGCATTTGAGCAAGATTTTCCAGTTTAGTTTCAGATAAGCGTCCACTCGCTCCATTCTCCCGCTGTTTAACCTCAATTTTTGACTTTAATTTCAACAACGTTGATCTATATATCCAACTCTCATTTGCGAAATAAATCAACCCGGAAAGAGGCAGGGCAGAGAGGGTTCAAATTGAAATCGCGTTACCGGCGAATTTTTCTCTCGACTATGCCTGTGGCTGGTTCTAAATTATTCCACGCTGCGTCCATAAAGTCTGGATGGCCCATAACGGGACCAGAAGGCACACACGCCGATCGATATCGTTCGAACGGGGCAAAAGGTCTGTCTGTGTGATCAGGCAGTTTTTCGATTTACGCACGCCCGTACCGAAAACAATGTTCATGCCTTCATCCAGGTTGCTAGCGCAACACTTGTTCAAGACGATACATTTACGAAAAACCGGATGTACGGTCTAATCTACGTTGTGCCACCATCTACCTTAAAGATCGCTCAAAAGCCGCAGCAACAACCTAAAAAATACGCTGCCTTCTTTTATATCGGTGCGTGAGGATGGAAATGCGCGTGTGACAGATACGATATATTGGCATCCGGTATGCATCGTTGTTGAATTGAAAATAGTTCAGTATAGTCGCCAAGGAAGCAAAAAAATAGAGTTTATTCAGAAGAGAAGGAAAAGCAAGAAGAACAGAATGAAAACTGTCGACTCGTGAATTTGTAATCCATTGTCTATTTGCTGTTGTAATTTGAATAATAATTTCTCGAATTCGAAAGATAATTCCGTCCAGAGAAAATCGATGAAATGTGGTGTGTTTATCGAGACTTTTGGGGAATTGAGTGGTCGGAATAATTTTTACATAATATTCGAGAAATTGAATATTTCGAACATCTAAAAGATTGAATCATTAGACCAGTTTTTGAGTCATTCTCTCTCTTTTCTCTTTCTCTTTTTTTTCTCTCTTCTTTTCATGATTATCGCATTAATGTAATTTGGAAGTTGAACTTTAGAAAAGAAATTTTACAAACTGTCCTCAATACCATTGGTAATAGTTCACCAACTAAAAAATTGCGAAAATATGTAGATACTAGAAAAATGTCGCATTCTTATACGTTCTTTTTATCGCGGTAACACAGGAATCAGAATTACGTCACGACTGAATGTCGATGGTCCAGATCAGTATTTAGGTCAAATAATCATCAGGCTTTCTGTTTGGTACCATTGACGTCAAAATTCAAGCCCTACGTGAATGTTTAATTCATGAAGGATGGATGTTTAGAACACGCGCAAACAAAGGAGAATTACAAAACACCTTCCCACATCCACACAGGATGTGGATGCTAAACGCATGATACTAAAATTCTCGCATGAAAACACATACCGTGGTGATTTGTTGCTAAAGAAAATGAGGTACGTCAACTCTGAGCCCCTCGTTTACTGAAAATTGAAAGCCTTTGAAGAGACGCGTATAATGTTAACGCGAAGCTCTCCTGGACGGACAGAAGGAATACTTTATGCGCAAATGTCAAGTAACAATTTAGTAGGTCCACTCTTTCATCGCGATCAACTCGTCCACGCCACTCTATAGCAATTTCTGTCAAAAATTCTCTCTTCCTGTCGTCCAGACTACCCTATCTATCCCTCTGTGAGGTCACGTTGACAATTATTCACGACTACTTACATTGCCAGTTTCTTAACTTACATATTCTCCCAAATCTTCGAATAAGACCGAAAACAGCGGATTCTCGACTGTGTATTAAGTCCTTGGCGGGATTTCAAAGTCGTTCGAGGAAGAAATGATTTCATCGATATTAGAAATCGTGTTCCGATCGATCGAGCAACTTTCAAAGCTTCCAAATCGACTTGAGTCTCTCAGTTCTCGGAAGGTTTATATTTTCGATTTTACGAGTCGCAACAGAAGCCGTCGTTACAATAAAAGAAATCCTGACCAAGGACATTTCATTTGCAACTAAACTGTTTCGCGTGGTTAAATTACTTTTTAGATTAAACGTGCGATCAAATGAAATGAAATTTTTAAGATATTGCAAATTTTTCCTTAAATTTATTTCCTTAAAATACGATACAAAATACTTTTAAGTACACAAATGTAAAAAAAAACGAATTTTCAAGCCCTTAAACAACAAATGTTTCAATTGAGAGTAAAATATGTACAATGAAAATAATTAAACCATATACGTCAGCGTGTAGTCAGCATACGTCCAATCGATGCACTATCGTCCTAAATTTTCTCTATGACCCAGTCAGATCCGTTAACTTGTATCCCGAATGGAATCGAGGGCAAACTCCGAAACGAACTTCGAAATGAACTCCGAAGCGAACTCCGAAGACAACTATAACGATAGCAAGTCATAGTGATTCCTCTGAGCGAGAATATCTCGGTGTGACTAGGCACGTGTATACCGGATATACTGCAAGGTTAGTCTAAAGAGATAATATTGCCTAACACTAGCAAAATATTGGCGGCATGCCAAATGGAAATAGGTAAAAAGTCCGAAAGATGGCAACATGAACTCTCCAACTCTTTTTCCACTCATCATCCTTTGCCAAATAGACAGATATACGCCCGTATACGTATACAGAGATACGAGATACGTAACATTTTCCATATGCAATCGCACAGAACGACCAAAGTATGCGACGGAATGTGCCATCGCCTTTTCTAATGTCATATTCTATTCGTTATAATCATGAAACCGTGTATACCCACCGTTTACTTTCACGAGGCAGCTACCGATTCAAACTCTCTTCATACTAATTTATTGTTACCTTGCGGGGGTTATTGCCTTCACGCGTGTTTCGTTAATTTCCCACGGGAAATTGGTCACATAATTTTCAAATGGACTACGCCTGAGAATATAAATTTGAACTGCACGGTATTACGCGTGATAATGCTATGATTTAATATTTTCTTCAGTCTCGTTGGAAAGTTTTGCGTTATTTCTTCCAGATTTGTGATGGGCGAATTAACGCGACCGTGATACCACAGGCACATACACTCGTGTGTTTCATTTGGACATAAGGCTCAACTATGTATATATACGGAGATTTTAGAATGGAAGTAACTCTCTTACCTTTTTGTTAAACTCGTCCTGAAGAACTTGCTTCTCCTTGTCCAGCTCGAGGCATACCAAGGCGTCGAGTCTTTCCTGAGTCGCTACATCGCCCGATGATTTTAATGCTGCCTTGAGTTTACTTTCGTTGACCGTCTATAACCCGACAAAATATAGAACACTTACCGATTTTTACACTCGAATATTTGAGTGACTTATATAATACCTTATACTAATATTTACCCTCATTTTTTCCAATTCCTTTTGCAAACCATTCACTTTGTTATACATGTGTAGAACGAATAAGTCAAAAGCGTCTTCGTCGATGGCCAATTTTTTCTCATGAATGTTGATATCGGGGAAGAGTATCTGAAGTTCTTCGTTGAGATTTTCACGGGCAGTTCTGACTTGCTTCCAGTAACGCTCGGCCATATTGCTACTTTGTATTTCCATTTCGTACTTTTTCTTCGCTTCGTCCACGTCATCTAAGATTTTCTTGATATTTCTTCGAGCGGCAGTTTTCATGTGTGATGGCGCCTCGAATTTAGGGTCGTCGATTAAATTATACATCTTTTTCAACGAATCGAGTGCTTGATTGGCGTGATCTTCCGCCTCTTTAATGGCCTCCCTCCTCTTCTCCGTTGCATCCTTTAGTCTAGAATTAATAGATAAACGTTTCTCATTTAAGAGAACATATAATTACTTTATTAATATAAAGTAGTATGCATGAGAAAAAAATACCTGTTCCAGACAGAGCTACCAACGGTGGCGTTAACACTTTCTACGACTTTTATCACATCTTGATTGTAATCTTGAATAGCACACGCTGCTGTTTGATAAGCTGCGATAGCTTTGGACGCAGTTTCGCCAGCAGAAGTTTCCAGTTCGACCAGATTTACTGGCATCAATTCCTCGGATACATCCTTGGCAGGTGGCTGAGGTTTTTCGGCCACTGAGAACATAGCATGCACGTTCATCTTCTGTTATGTAGAAAGATAAAATTTGGTCACATAGAATTACACGTTTAAAGACCTACCGATTTCGATTTCTTCTCCTTTTTCCTTACTTAATCTTATTTCGGTATAAGGATCGTTATTAGGTGGTTCCTTCTTATCAATGAGTGGTACAAAAACTGGCTTTGGTGCTATAGTACACATGTTATTATCAAATGTTAGTAAGCAAAATAGTAATTACCTAGTCCCTGTTTTAAATAAAACAGTTTTTTTATATAGCAAAACTTTACATCTAAGGCGATTAAAAAACGAAGGAAAGGAAGGAATGGGGTTAGGAATTATTAATGGAGCTCACGTATATAGTCTTCAAGGTTCGCGCAATCTAATCTTTTCTGACCTGATTCTTTTTGTGATTCTCCTCCAAAGATGGCACTTAATAATCTAAAATAAAACAATACTTAGATTATTCTCGATTATTACGATATAATTTACGTTATAATTTATATCACAAATTCAAATAGTAATAAAGTCCAACTTACGTTTGCTTTAACGATTCAAAGAATGTACGTATGAATTCAAAATAGGACGATTCCTCCTGAAAGATGATCTGAATTGTTTTGTCTGTACCAGGTACCCAACTTTCAAGATTTGCACGGAATTCCGGGTTATGCTTTGTGTAAAACAATACACCCGATGCTCCTATTGCCACGGCAGTTAGAGTTAGCAGTGTTCTCGAGCCTCTACTTTTCTCGCTTTAATAATAAACATTGCGAAACAGATTATACTTATTTAACAAACAGGAAAGTTTATTAATTTGTGGAAAGAAAGCTTATAATCATTTACATATTTACGCTACATTCTATAACATTTATTTTAATTTTTAAAGACACATTTCATATTCAACATTTTTTTAATGAAAGAAGATCATAATTTATTATGTAATACAATGTAACAATACTCTCACAAACCTTGAATACCTCTTTGTTGAATCCGTGGAATACCTATGTCCAGATATTCTGGATACAAGCTCCACATCCTTGGAAAATCTAAAACATACGATGCACATGAAATGACACGTTGAAATATATCGTATAATCGGTATGAATATATATCACATGACCATTCAAAATGTATAATTACATAATAAATTTGCTCTAAATGGTAATGTAAAGTGTTCAAATACGAAATCTACGGAATAGAAAATCTTGTCAAATATAACCTAACCTGCACCTAAATGGGAGTTAAATTCAAAATACACATATGTAGATTGGATAACATATGCAGACTTCCACTTGATAAAATGTATCACGTAAGGATTCAAATAGAAACAACAATACAAAGTATTTTTCTCCTCTAGAAACAACTCAAACGATGACAAGTTTGACAATTGTGGAAATGAGTTTAGAAAACAGGCGGAGAAATCAATTCGCTTACCTACATTCCGGGTCGTATTTAACTCGTGCACGTGTCTCGTAACATCTAGTTGTCAAATACAGCCTGGAAGATCCATGCTTTTTGACCTAAAAGACCAACAGTGGCGGTGAAATCGCCTGGAATTATGTAAGCTCCTAAATATAAGCCATCTTGTCACACGAGGCGGGCAACCTTGGTCTTTGCAGGAATATTCACTGACAACTTGCGAAAACATCGTCATCGTGTTACGATCACGATTTCTCATACAGATCACGAGTTATGTCTTCCCAGAATAGCAGCAAACAACAACGAATTATTCAAATATTATCACAGGAGACAATCGCGACAGTAATGTCTAATAGCATAATGTGAGCGACAATTTTCTATAATCCTTTCGTATTTTTCGTTAAATCTGTGTAATGCAAAATCACCAGGCTCGCAAGTACAATTTCTTACTTTTTACTTACTTTACGTACCCTATTTAGACCGTTGCACGGAAATTTTAATCCAATTCGGAACATCTTTCGGGTGGCCGGTTAGGCAGCCAAAGGAAAAAGGGAACGACGGTACAAAACAGCTGGTTACCGACGGAACTAGAGGAAAAGAAGAATGTTGCGTATTCTTAGTACCGCTATTCGAGGTGCGTGATAGGTATTTCCTTATGAGTTCACTGATACTACCCTCATCTACATCGAACGATAATTCGGTGGCTTCATTTTAAACTATTATTCGTTGGAATTCAATAGTTCATTGTGCGATAATCATTGCAAGTTCGTGCATTATAGGTTATGTTTGATTAGATCAATCAACCATTTTGATTCTCTGACGAACGGAACACGGTGGAATTGAAAACGAGCGCGATTATTAAACTGATGCGCATATGTCTACCAAACATGTCTCACTTTACAATTTAAATTAATTTTATCATGAAATCCTGTGACTTGATTATTGTTCATGTAATTAATCTTATATCAATATTTCAGATATTGCTTTGCGAGACAGTGTTGTCAATGTAACAAGTTCTCTGATCCCTAAACAATGCCCTATTACACAATGTATTCAACATAGGTTCTTTGGTGCGTTTTCTTCTACAATAAGTAAATGCAACGATGTTGGTAACACTAAACAAAAGCCAATATTTGGGTATGTACACTTATATATATATATTATATATATATTATATATATTACTACTATATTATTATATTATATATATAATATTACATAATATTATATAACATTAATCTGATATCAGTTACTGTCAGTCATGTAATTAAACTTAACAGCAAGATACAAGTTGATAGCGTTGTATCTCCAATGCTAGTAACTACAACAACTCCTGCGAGAACAGTTACAAAATATTCTAGGAAGAAAGGTAAAAGAAAGTCTGTGAAAGCTGTGCTTGATAGGTTCTATAGACTAAATTGGTAAAATTTCAATATGATTTAATATTGTAATACTTACTGTTTAGTATACTATGCAATATATGTTTATTTAATTATAGGGGCATATGGATCAGAACTTTTGCTGGACGTCATAGAAGTTTGTGGAAAAAGTCTCAGAGAAGCAAATATAGACTGAGACAGCATGTTTTTTGTAATGCAACGCAATCTACTATGTTGGACAAAATGGTAACAAGCTATTGGAAAAGACCGCACTATTATATAGATGATCCTTATAACCCATATCACAAACGCGAAGAGTTTCCTTTCACAAGAACCAAACCAAGACCATTCTAGATAATACAGCTTGTATAAACTTTGCTGAAAAGACCTATATTTGGAAATAAAAAGTCTGTTCCCGTGTATGTAATTTCCTTGAAAAATTTAATCATTTAAGAAATTAATAGAAATTTAAGAATTAGTCCAATTATGTAATGTAATCATTCAATCTTAAGTGATATTATGTAAACTGAATAAACCTTGATTATAAAAGTTTGAAGAAGCATAACTTAACTAAGTAATGGTTAAAATCTTAACAGGTTGATTATCATAATAGTCTCCAGTGACTGCGCTTATCATGACATCCTGATGATCACTGGCGATCGGCGTTAAAGTAGTTAAAATAAGATGAATATCATTGACTAAAATAATTTTTAATAATGTAAATAATTGAGTAACATTGTTACTCAAATAAAAGTTGTATTATGTTACTATATTGTAGCTCTTAGGACAGGGCATATATACATAAACTCATGTACGGTGATCGTCGGTTACTTTTGAAGATGAATCACATTTTATCAGGATCACGTGGTTTCCCCTGCTATAAGTCGACAACGCTAGAGTGGTGCAATGTGTTCAGTTGTAGTTCGCCTTTCGTGGTGAGTCTTTTTGTTATCTGGTGATATCCTCATTCTTCTTTCCACGTCTAGGATCAATTTATAACATTGCGTTTTTATCGAGCCGATAAGGATTTTTATCGGCAAGAAAAATGCCTTTCCGTTGTAAATTGCGTTTGATTAGTAGAGTCTGCTTGGCCTTTAAAAATTCGTGCACCGAGAAAAGCAATTCGCATTTCGCTGCTAGCATAACCAACAGGAACTTCTCTATCAGTGGCACGGTCAACATGAGGTGAGTCGTAACATCTAACTAGAACTTTAATCGAATTTTTAATCTGGTAATACTCTAAAATAGTTTCTTTTATTCTTTTTTTTTTATTTTGTTGTATAAAATAATTACACTTTGAGCAATACTCTGAAGTGATGGAATTTGGTGCGATATTTTTTATTGGCCTATGCTTTACATGTTTTTCTGTTTACTCTTTTAGACGCGTCTAGTTTTAAGCGAATTGATTCGCCCATTCAAAAATGGCTCGCGGCGTTAATAGACACTGTTACGTATTTGCTTCGAGATAATATGGTTTACTTTGGTTCGATGACTTGTTTAATAGGGACAAGCTTACCAAAATATAAAAGACGAATTTATATACAATTGATGTGTTTTAAGTGTTTTGGATACTATTTAGATAATATATATATATATATATATATATATATATATATCATATATCATATATATTTATCATGTTTTCTTCTAAATAGTAAAGAAAAGTTCACGAGAATGATTTCACTAGACGCATTTTTATGTTTCAATAAACAACAATCATGTAGAGTCAATTCATTGAGGAACACGATAGTTTATTTGATTCAAACACCTGAATTCGATTAGGTGTATAATTATGTCATCGGCACTGAACAGATCTGAATTTATACACTCACGAGGCGCTTTCCATGCTGAACTTAGTTGCGTGTAATATACACATGCCAAGGAGGGATTCGATACGTTTGCATAAATCGACATTATTTTAACATACTGTTAAACTACTTATATCGCAGAGATCTCGGAAAGGAATCTCGCGAGATATTATAGGAGCTAGGATACTGCTCTCTATCGCTCACCATCACGTCATGCTATAATTTTGTTTGTGTATGACACTTTTGGTCAATACGCGTGCTTAACTTTAAGATTCTATTGAATTTCGTGAAAAACAACCAATCAGGCCCGCATTCCTTCCAGACGACTTCTTTCCATCCTCGTATTGTATATGAAACACCAGTGATCCACGCGGGACATTTTGTTCGAGTCGTATGATATTTTGGTTATAGAAAGAAACTAAATTATGAAGTACTTCCTGATATCATCTGTCGGTACACAATTATAGCGTCTGTTTGCACCCCGTCGGTATATGCATATCACATATTCTTGAAATTTGCTCGACTCTATGTTGCATTGTGAACAATAATGCCAGAGTATGCAGTTACTTGCTGCGATTGCAATAAAAGAAAGTGAAAAATGTTCTGTTTTAAAATACAATTGAAAGTGAGCTTATAATATATGGAATTATACAATAATTAATTCTACTACGTTTTTTGAGTTATTTCTCGCCTAGTCGTGTTTTCTAGCGTTAAAAAATTCGTAATTAATACATATTTTATTACAATTTTATGTTAAAATCTTTTTTAAATACGGGAGCGATATTTGCTGGAATTGTTTACTGGAAATAAAATGAGATATTGTTCGTTTTTAACTATCTGCTGGAAATAAAATGAGATGTTGTTCGTTTCTAACTATCTGCTGGAAATAAAATGAGATGTTGTTCGTTTTTAATTAATGTTGAACGAATTTAAGATTCACATTCAGAGATTGATTATTTTGTTATCGTCTTATCATCTTATCATAGTTTATTGATAACATTTTTGTTGAACAAATATTTATCAATAACTTTTACGCATAAATATGGTCGAGTTGCATTAAAAAAGAAATGTTTGATTGAGAGCTGTATTTACCTCATTGGAGGATTACCTCTTCAAATCATCCGACAATCCATCAGTCTCGATTTTCGTTGTTCAGCTTTCCAAGATCGACACAAAAATTGTGCTGTTTATATGTTATAAAATATTACTTCAATATCATTGTTTTTCATTATGAAATCAAACAAAAACATTTCCACACTTAGAAGGTTTCTAAAGTAAGAGAAGGTAATGGCATTTGTCCTAGAGAAATTGATAAATTAGTTAATTTTATGATTATGAATTACTTCTATTTATTAGAAGTTAAGTGCAATCGTTCAGATAAGTTTATTACTTAGATAGGTTTATTTGGATATTTGCCTTTTTGGCTAATTATTAAACGTACATTTATCACGCATATAGATTGATTATTAATTATTGGATTTATTATTTTCATTGATCAGACAGATTTAAACAGTTTGATTAAATAGGATTACATTAGTGGATATTATTTGAATCATAAATAAATCCATTATTATACATATATTTATTCTTCAGGTTTGTGCAATTCACCGGCAAAGATGGCGGACCTCAGCATTTGGGGGTGCAACTTGTCCAAGGGGGTGACATAATCGCCGTTTCCGCTGTGGACTCGCGAATTCCTAACACAATGAAAAAATTTTTGGAAGGTGGCGACGACATATTGAAAAAAGCCAAAAGGTAGGTATGGAACGATTCAAAATAATCAAGAGGCCATAATAATACGAGCTATCACGCTGTACAAATGATGTAAGCATATTGAAAAGAAAAAAAACAGAGATATTATGTTGAGGGGCACGCGATAATTTACAGATAAACAGGTCGCAGCTGATTTAGAAGAAGGTTATGATGGATCTTGGGTAGGATAACTGAACTTTTTGTATGTATGTTACATGAAGATTAATTAAAAATTTCTAAGACATTGTAAAAAAGAGAGAAAACGTACGGTTATTAGTTAAAAAATATTTGAAATAATTTCCAGAACATCCAGAATTATGTCAAAAGTTGTTGAAAAATTACGAGATATAAAGAAAGAAAAGAAGGATATGTACTCGCATATACTTCAATATGTACTTCAATAATCACATTTGACAATGAGATTCTTATTACGATATTCCGTTCCATTTCATAGATGATCATTTTGTTCCCAGGGAAGACGAAGTGAACCTGTTGACCATGGTAGAAAGGTTTGTGCCATTGAAAGAATTCAGTGTGAAAAAGATTCTTTGCGCATCATTTAAGCCCCTCTAAATTAAGCTTCTGTAAGATACCATTAATCCATAGTGTCTGTCTTTTTCTCTGCGTTTGTGTAAACAATTCCCCATTGTTCGTACTTGTATATAATTCACATATCATACTTATTTATTCTTTACCTATATGTTACAAATGTAACTATATTCTACACATCATATTTCAGAAATATATTTACACGTAGATTACAATTTTGTATTCTACAGATGAATATGTTTGAAAATTTTGAATACATTCTGTATTCTGTCTTCAGAGAAATCAATTTTTATTACTTTAGAAATAAATGCCTTATTTTTTAAATATATACGTAGAACGTACACTTTTTTAAATACTTATATATGTCAAATTTAATGGTTTCAACATGTAGATGGAATACTTCTTTTAATACATACGGATGTTTCCGCTAACTGTGGACAGCCTTTTAAATCCTGATGTATTGCAGATATGAAACATTTTTTACATGTGGATTGCATAGTATAAGGAGGATATATTTTTGATAAACAACAAAAAGACTAATCCAAATCCAATAATACATCGATAATATTCGCTTTTAATTGAGTTATAACGGACACTCTTTGCAGCCTCGAGTATACACTCATGCACGTTTAATGGGGCCTTTTAAGCTCGCCTAACTCTCGTTTATAAACATACATAAACGGCCGGTGGTCGGCAACTAAACCGACACATATGCTACCACAGACGTATATCTATAGACAGAAATACACTGTAGTAGTATTGGTAGTTTTTGGCGAATGTCTTAAAAGATAAGCGAATTCACTCACTCCATATATGTATAGGAAGAAGTTATTGAAAATATCGATTTCTACAATGTATCCAAAAATCATTAAAATCGGACGATAGGCAGTGTTTCTATAGTCTCGCGTAGTTTTCTTGTAGGAGGATGCATAGAGAACATATGGAGGTTGTTTCTTTAAACTGAAATGTATATCTCTGTTTTTACATATATATGGATTTCTCGGAACGTACCTCGTCAAAAAGTTTTAAGATACAATATTACAAAAATTAACAATCCGCGAGATATATTAAATTAAAATTCTTCGTCCACTGTTATCGGCAAGATATAACGAAAGTTGAAGATCAGTTCCCCGAAATTTTTACAGCTGTGCTGAATATGCAGTATTGAATAGTATATAATTTTGTAATCTGTTGTATAGTTTTTATTACTTTTTAAAATTTTCATAAAGTTCTGTAATTTTTTCAATTGTCATGTAATTCCGTATAACATGTATGTACATATGCATGTAGATATGATTCATTATCAGTACCTACATTTCACCGAATTACATCGCTGATTTTTATTGTAAAATGTTGCTCTATTTTCATCGATAAACTGTATCATCATAAACATCTATAAATAAACTTCAAACAATACTACAAAATTTAGATAAACTGAAATTTGGATTTTCGGCGATATAATTAAACTTCTGTTATTATCGTCAATTCTGCATATAAATGAAGTCGCTGCTAGGCATGTATGGCCGTAAAAATTGTAAAACTTCGAATAGTTTGTGATCTTCTGTGATTATCCGTGATTGTACGTGGTTGTACTATGCCTGTGTCGCTTTAGTTTTTCTTTTATTAAGCAAAATTAATATCTACGAGGTCGCGGAGTCTGAAAATTAGGATCGTTTTTTCAGGGAAATATTAGTTGATGTGTGACGTCTTTGTCACGTAAAATAACACACAAAAAAAACAGAAAAAATAAAAAAGAAACTTTATTTTTTTCTAACACAGTTCACAATTTTTACTTCCGAGCTTTAGGCGTGACTTTTCAAGACTGACTCTTACAACTCGACTTCCGATCAGATTCGGTTATTTGCCTTTTGTCACCCCTCAATATTCCCACTATCCTTGAGTTTGTTAGGCGTTCGCGATCGCTGCCATGCACGCCTTCTCCTCGAATATTCGGCGGAAGGACCGTTGGGATATTGATGGCTCATTAGGCACCTGGGCGATATACATTGTCGCCGAATGCCGCCACATCTTTATCTCCGATTTTAAAATGAGCCGCTCGTGACAGCGGCCTGATCTCTGATGTGGATTGATGTTACATCTTCATGGATCTTAATCTTTCACAAAATTTGTTATTCTTAAACTATTGTATAGTTTATTCTGTGTGCATTTGAATTGTGAAATTCAATGAAATGGAATTCAATGAAAAAGAAAGACTGATTACCCTCCGATGTCGATGATTTTTGGGGATATGTTGTAAAACTCAATTTTCTCCTATAACTGGCGATCTCGCTTAATCTCCGAGATATTCGCAAAAAAAAATTGCCGGTACCTAGCACATTCAATTCTGTTTATAGTTTTTGTGCGTCTGTGGTACCTAGGCTAAACCTATATAAACCATAAACAAAAGATAAGAATTACGTTCGGGTTACGTGTTATTTTGTCTGGCGGCTGGTAATCAATACCGGTACGTCGCTGCCATAGCCACAAAACTATCGGTAGGGTTCACTGTAATGGTACCGAGAGGTTTTTGTGAATAGCTCGAGAGATATGAGATGAGACCGCCGGTGATATGCATAAAAAGAGTTGTTCAGAACGTTGATTTCTACAACATAGCCAAATATATATTTAAATCGGCGAGGATGTAACACATTAATATGTTCACCAATCGATGAATTGTTGGAAAATAATTATGCGCTCTGTGAAGTAACAAGGTATATTTCGTTCTGAATAATTAAGGACGATAACAGTATATTGTGCGAACGCTGCTAATCTTCTCCTATAATTAGCGAGGATCAATCTTCATTTGTTTATATTCCACATTCGTCTTATTGCATTGCTGAGCTTGCCCATTGTCCCTTTCTATTACAAGGCAGACGACACAAGAAGGCGCTATCTTACTGACTGATTGATCTTGCAACACTTGATATTATAGACAACAGCATGTGGAGATTCAACTTGCATGTGGAGATTCAACTTGCATGTGGAGATTCAACTTGCATGTGACGATAGTTGTTACGCTAAAGCTGCGTAACGGTTGCATACAACCATTGCGTACCATCGTTGCATGCGTATCCATATTCCGTATTCCGTATAGAAACTGAGGATTCGACTTGTCGCGAGAAATAGGATCTCAGTTCCGCCCGTGATTACAGTGAGTTCACCTCTTGTGCTAGTAGCGCATTCCTAAATTTTTGTTTTACACCAATCAGAGATAATTTTTTTTTACATACCTTTTCTATCTTAATTTTCAATATTAAAAGCTAAAAAAACAGTATACAGAAATATAACTGAACTAATAGAATAACAAAAAACGTTTCAATCATATTGAACTATAAATTAATAAAGTTGAGATATGTTCGCGAGATATGACAAGCTGGTCGCGTGTTGGGGAGCCCGGTGGTAGCGGTGGCGGCGGCGGCGGCTCGCCCATAGATCGACGCGATAAGCGCAAAGAATTGATCCCGCTCATATCGAAGATCGTCGAAAACTATTAAGTGACACTAAAAAGGTCATAATTTTGTGCTACCTAAAGCGAGGTTTAATTTTATTTCCTATACATATTACGAACATATAACTTCACTTCGATTCATTCTTCGACTTTACTTTCCGAGATACTATTTCTCGATGTGGGTTATCTTGATGTGGGTTAGGTTTGGGATAGGTTCGGATTATGTTTACTTATGGATATGACCATATCTATAATAATAAATGTGTTTGTGCCGCCATATGTTCATATGTCTTATATTTCAACTTGTAAGTAAAGAGGGATAAGAAAGAACTTATCAACTTGCTAGTGTCACGTAAAATCGATACTTGGGTTGTAAGAGAAAAGAAAGCTGAGTCGTAACTCAACTATTAATTTTCTTTTATCGAATTTTATTATAATTTTGGCACTGAACCGGAGAAAAGAGGTTGTACAAGAACAGCGACTAGAACAAGAACAAGAACTGTCCGACCTGAGTGAAGTCTCGGCTTATATATACCCTGGCTTGGGGATGTTGAGGGGTTCGATGTGGGTTCCAAAGGAGTCCGAAAGTTGGGGGGGCCTTATCTCTGATGGGGACTAAGGTGCGTCGCAGCTTTGGCGTCCGACAGTCGGGAGTCGATGTCTTTTCTCTGATGGAGACTAAGATGCGTCGCAGCCTCTTGGTGTCCGAAAGTCGGTGGTCGAGATATTATCTCTGATGGGGTTGAGAAGTAATTGATGTCACACTAGCTTAGCCATGCGAGAGCCACGAACACATACATATAATATCAGCTTTTCGCAGATGAATTTTTACGAATGCAATGCCTGTATATTTTTTATAATAACAGTCAGGATATTCTTCGTTATTATTCTTCGTAATAAAAGATATTAAAGTATAAAAAAAATTCGATCGTAAAACAAATACAATAACCATCAATAACAACCATCGGAGCGCGAACATGGGAACGCATGCAACTAAGGTGTCAGTTGTACAAAAAAGAGAACTCCATCAAAAGTACTCCATTCAGTAGCCCTACGTAATGCTAATACCAACAGACAAATAAACAAACAGGCAAAAATTACCAAAATTATTTTCTTTTTGAGCCTGTTTTATTTTATTTTATTTTATTTTATTTTATTTTATCCTTTTCTTTTCTTTTTTATTCAATGTACGGACAAGATTCATACCCCCAACAACATGTTTGAAAATCAATTGAAATCAAGGAAGTATTGAAATATATCACGTCTTGTCTTATCTTTTCTTACTTTTTTTATTGTGCACCTTTTTTTCTATCCTTATAACTTGTTAGTGTTACAAAAAATACATAGTCGAAATAGTAATTGCGCAATGATTAATTACGTATCTGTATTGATATAATTCAGTCATTGAAAAGTCAGTCTTTACAACCGAAACTTTGTACATGATTAAATAATTTCTATATCCGTAGATGTGCAGGTAGACGATGAGGTTACTTAAGCTAATCTGAGAAATTATTCTTAATCTATTTCGAAATTAAAGTAAATGCCGTTTACTTTAGCACTTGTAAGTTTAGTTGCACGAAATTTCATTTAGAAATAGTAATAAATATCAACAACCGAGGGCATTTTTCCTTTAAATTTTTTTATGAAAACGAAAGAAGAAAAACTAGAAATAAATGATAAATTTGATCATAATTTGATAGAAAGGTAATCTAATTAGAATATAGCCCAATTCTGTCATCAGAAAATGATTCCCAAACGTATCTCCATGCTGAACATTAGTTTAACTATTGCAGAATAGTGGCAGAAGGACGCAGCGTGATACCAGAAACGGATGTGACTTTCTTGGCACCAGTTACAAAGATGGACAAGTTGGCGTGCGTTGGTCTAAATTATAGTGGCCATTGCGAAGAACAGGGAGTATCGCCCCCGGAATCCCCTGTAATTTTCAGCAAATTCCCTAGCAATATCATTGGACCGCGCGATAACATCATGCTTCCGTCGATTTCGGAGGTAGGTTCAGGAACGACGAAGGAAACGCATTACCGAATCTACATTATTCTTGCGTAGCCGTGATTGTTTCTATATTTATAATAGTCCAGATAATCGGGTAATAAAATTAAACTTTCGAACTAATTATAGAATAATTCACGTGGGAAAAGAAAATATCGGTTTATCGATAAATCATAAAAGATTTTTACTTACTTTATTTTACCTACCTTATCAATCGAATTACTTGATGCACAAGAATAGTTACTACATTCCTGAGGAAGTATATAATTTAAATATTGGTCTGCATTACAATATACAGGGTGGTTGGTAACTGGTGGAAAGGGGATGATTCTACGCGAAAAAAGAAGTCGATAATATAGAAAAAAAAATTGTTTTTAAATTTTCTTTTTCTTTTTTTTTTAATTTTTCCATCGAGACAACGATCTACAGTGAGATCCGTTATAACGAGACGTGATAAAGTGCACGCGTACCGAGCGAAAATTCAAAGTCGATTTTCTCGAAAACAAAACCTCAAATGAAAAATTTTTATTCCATATTTTCAACTTCTTTTTTCGCGCAGAATCATCCCCTTTCCGCTTGTACCACCAGTTACCAACCACCCTGTATATGAGATAGTAATGGATAAAATTGATTTTTGAATGTTTCGAATGTAGAACGACGAAATGATCGATAGGAGCACTGTTGGTGATTGTATAATGAGCGAACGATTAGAAAACTATCAAGTCCATGCAGAAATGATACTGATTCTTATCTAATCACAACGGTTTACCTAACAACCATCTGATGTTGTTATGTAAAATACTAAACACAATGTTGTCCCATATTTATTTATTATTATTGGTGATTATTTTGATAGAAAGTTGACTGGGAGGCCGAGCTGGTGATAGTAATCGGCAAAAAGTGCAAGGCATTGAACAAAGACGAGGGAGAAGAATGTATTTTTGGTTATACGATAGCGCAGGATATCACAGCGCGAGATTGGCAAAAATCAAAGAGAAATGGCGGTCAGTTTTTACTTGGTAAAGCTATGGACACATTCTGCCCCATGGGACCAGCTATTGTTACCAAAGAAGCCATTTGTGACATTAACAATCTTTCAGTTAAGACGTGGGTGAATGGTGATATCAAGCAAGACGGAAACACAAGCGAGTTGATTTTTAAACCACACGAAATCGTCGCATATATTTCACAGTATGTACTAGTCAAAAACATTAATATATCTGTATTATCTTGTGTAATACGCTAATTTTGCTATTCAAAATTTGTTGTCTTGATTGTTCCATTATGTTATACCATAATTCCATTATGAATACTTGTGTTTCCTTCAAGGATCTTATTACGTAATCGTGTGTTTCAGGTTTATGACGTTATTACCAGGAGACGTGATTCTAACAGGCACGCCAGCCGGCGTGGGATTTGCCCGCAAACCACCTGAATATTTACAGGTAGCTTGCTTATCAATCGATGATCCTTTTTACGATATCAAGCATTCAAGTATGGGTATATTTGAATAAATGTTTCCCTCGTACGTAGTAAAAGCAAGAAAGCGAAAATATACTCGTAATATGGAATTGAGTCGTAAATAACCAATTCCCGCATCTCAAATTCTTAACTAGGATCTTAATATTGCTCGTCGACGACAGCCATACTGAAACGATTAACTTTACGTTTATACGATATTTATACACTTTTTATTGAATATGCTTTTAGCGCGGGGACGTCCTAGAAACAGAAATAGAGGGCCTAGGTCGTCTGAGAAACAAGGTTCTCTGATCTGGCGGCGAGTGGAACATGCTCGTGGGAACCGTACGGAAGAACGATTCATCTGAAGAATGACCAAGCGTACATTACAGGAATGCGGAACTGATGTCACAGAGCCATGGGCAAATCGCGATTTCATTCTGAACTGATTTAACGCGCGGTAACACAAGGAAGGGACGATATAATATGAAACTGATGTCAGTTTACAAAAATAGTAATAATAATTGAAAGAGAGAAAAGTTGGATATATCGCAATTTTCTCTAAAAAAAGCCTAAGCCCAGCCGTACGCATTCAAATGTCTCAATAACAGTATACTTTTCATCGTGCATCATATTTACATACTTTACAGATTTGTACAAGTAGAGCGAGATTGTCTGTAAAAATATAAACTCGTATGAGTGATTTTTTATCGATCGATTGTTTTTTATTGACCTTTATGAATTTGTATAAAAATGTAATAAGGTTCTTCAAACTGACATATAGTCTTAGTCTTAGCAGCCCCTAAATCTATCACCTACTACGGGAAAATACGGGAAATCGTATTTTTATTTAGCTCTCGAGAATCTACACATAATTCTATCTGAGCAGTCTTTCTTCTTCACGATAACGTAGGGCTCGCGAATGGTGAATTACTAGACCTTATGATCTTTGCTTTAATTAAATCGCTTATTTTCTCACGTACTATTCTTCGCTCTTCCTCGCTAAGTCTATAAGGACTTCCTTGTATGGTGATGTTAGGATCAATTAATCGTATTTTTAACTGGCCTGTATTTACGCGAGTACGTAGGAAAACCGTAACGAATGAATCTTTGGATTTTTTCGAGAAGAGAAATTAACCGACTTTTATCATTACCATGTACATCAGTGTCGACTTCATTAATATCGATCCCGTTTTCAGCGGTTTTATTACAGACATTAATTATTTTGTTTTACACATAGCGAGGCTATTTTGTGTAATATCACGTCAAAACCTTGACTTAAAATTTCACAATCAATTACAATATCATATTTTAAATAGCTATCAGCAAGGACATGAAAAATTATCTCCAATGTAAAAATCATTAATACACGCGATGGACAAAATAGAAGATGTACGTGCAATACAGATATTTCCTACTCCTCGCATTACTACTATGTCAATCGTTCTTTTGCCAGAAAATCTCGAGACTACGGATTCTTTAGTTAGTGAACACTCGGCTCCAAAAATCGGGGTAAAATGGAAACGACTCACCCAGATGACTCGATCTACCGGTTGACGCTTCCACTACGTAGAAGTCGACTCGACGCTCGTTTTTTCTTTTTTTTTTTTTTAATTATAGTTTCCTCTCGGGACACTGTTTTGTAAAGGATTCCCCTCCATAATCAGATTGACAGCTGTGCACCATACAGCGAGATCGAAGCCCGCGGTTACAGGGTTAAAACACGGTAACGAAAAATTGTTAGGTTCCACACTCGATTTTTGCACTAGCGACTGAATTAACTCGCGCACGATGGTCGTAAGCTCTTGCACTGTTATAACCGGCACTGATCCCACTTCTGATGTGTTGGAATACAACGATATTAATTGCATACAGATGAGGTGATTGATCGAACGGATTCTTTCCTTCGTTGCCCAGCTATATCCCCACTATAGCGTGCGTTCGTGAGATGTATCACGTCGGCTAGCACGTGCATACTCTTTCGAGAATTCGACGAATCATCGGATTCGTGGAGGATAGTCTTCGTTCAGAAAGTGAGGGAAATTGACGTTGCTGTTAATTGGTCAATTTCCATGTTGGTGGTTAGAGCAGGATGCTAGCCGCCCTTGAGGGAAAGTTTCAATTTCCATGTCGGTGGCTAGAAAAAGATGCTAGCCGCCCTCGAGAGAAAGCTGCACGTGTACTGTGGAAACGCATCGACATCTGGCAATCATCTTACTTGAAGAATAGGGTCTGCAAGTAGCAAGCTACAAGACAGAGACCGTTGAACTGTTTACTGTCGAGTGTTACAACTATTTCCTTTTTAAGGAGAGCTATAGAGTTACTCCATGCCTCTGCCAGACAAAGCGTTCATCCCGTGACCGCGGCTACGTTCGGCGACTGGTTGGCGCCTCGAGCCCAAGCTCATTTTTTTTTATTTATTTATTTAAATTTTACAATTTGTCCAATAGAATATTTGGTAAAATATTATAGCGGTATAATAATATAACATGTGGGTGGCTACCCCCAGCGGGGTACCATCATCGTGTTTGTTAGGTTATGTTCTTTGGAAGTGCGTGTGCTAGTGATGGTACAACTGAACATTGATCACTAATATTAGAAATAAGCAGATCTGCTCAGTGGGTGTTGTCACGTGGTCGCTTCAAGTAGCTTGTGTCGGCTCCCGATTACGCGTGAAGGTTCGTGGTGCGTTTTTTATAGAGAGTGTGGGTGGCTGTGTGGTGGAGCATACGTAGGGAGGACGGAGCCGTGAGCGTACTCGAAATCTCCGGAAAACTGGAGAATTCAGGCAAGGAAGCTAACCAGAGTGAAGGATTAGCGCCCGTGAAAGCAAAGCGGGTGTAGAAACCCATGAAATCTGTGTGGAAGGGCGTTAAAGGCGGAGTTAAACCGAGGGTGAGGTTATGACGGTGGGGTAGCCATATTAGGACGCGTGACACAGCGCCGTTAGACGGCGAGGCTGGTCTTGCTCCATAAAGAGGGCCGACCGACGACCTCGCCGTCAGCGTACCTAGATATGCCTGATAGACGAGGTCGGCAAACTACTCGAGAGGGTAGTTGCCACCCGCTTGGAGCGACACATAGCGGGTCAGGTACCAGTTTGGCACGAAAGCCAGTACGGCTTCCGGAAGGGACGCTCGACGACAGACGTGGTCAGACGCGTACTGGCACTGGTAGAGGACATGGTTTCCCGGAACGACGTGGCGCTGGCGGTTTCCCTGGATATCGTCAACGCGTTTAACTCCATGCCATGGGACAGGATACTGACGGCCCTGGAGCACTTCGAGGTTCCCGGCTACCTCGTCCGGCTGATCCGAGCCTACCTCGACAACAGGTGGAGATGCTACACCTGCAAGGAAGGGGAGGAACGGCGATCTGTCGAGCGCGGAGTCTCGCATTACTCTGTGTTGGGACCGATCCTATGGAACATTGCTTACGGCGAGGTACTGCGATGCCCGCTGCCCCCAGGCGCGGCCATGGTGTGCTATGCGGACGACACCCTGATCCTGGTCGGGGGTCGTGGCTGGCACAAGACGCTGCGCATCGGCGAAATCGCAACGGCCTGCGCGACCCGTGCCGTGCGCGGACTGGGCCTAACTAGAACTAACGACCAGTCTGGCACAACTGATCGGTTGGTATCGCGAGCCTTGAACGTTATTAGCGCTCAAGGTGGGGGATTGTAATAAATTTAAAGAGCGAGGTTTAGTTTACCTTATTTATTCCACTCAATACTCCGATTACAACAGTCTTTAAGTTCCCTGAATTCCACTTAATACTCTGAATACAACTGTTCTTAAGTTTACTGATTATCCTATTAAATATAATGTTCACTGACTGAATACTGTTACGTATTGACTCTTAGAATACTGGTGCAGGAGAGTCTTGTTATGTGTTGACTCTTAGAATACTGGTGCAAGAATGAGTCTTGGGGATGTTGCTGTTGTAGCGGAAGGTTCGTGGTGGGTGTGTCTCAAGTCTGTTCCTCGCTGATCATTACCCAATACCCAAAGACGTATGTTTGAGGATGGGCTGGCTGCCTTCGTGAAGGTTCGCGCGCGGGTGACCTTACACTTGGGGGAACCCGCGTGTCCGGTCTTCCTGAGATGTAGCATAAAAATAAAGAAATTTCGTATTTTATGGGTCTTTTCCGTGGGGTCCTAAAGTACCTTGACTGTACAATAGGCCCACTGTTTATGATGGGTCCGCACTAGAGTAGCGTAGACCCTTGACGGTCGTCCTGCCCGAGGATCGCTTCTGGTTCACATAAACCGTCGCGGCAATTACCAGGCGGCCACTCCAAATCTCGAACAAGTATATCGCAGCGGGAGACTACAACTCAAAGCACACACTATGGGGATCAAGAATCACTACACCTCGAGGTAGAACCCTGGAAAACTACATTAGAAACAATAACCTCAATATATTATCCACGGGAAGACCGACATACTGGCCGACAGACCTGAGCAAAATATCTGACCTGCTAGACTTTGCAGTTACAAAGGGACTAAACGCAAATAAACTAAACATAGCACCCAGCCTCGAGCTT
Source organism: Bombus impatiens (assembly GCF_000188095.3). Taxonomy (NCBI): domain Eukaryota; kingdom Metazoa; phylum Arthropoda; class Insecta; order Hymenoptera; family Apidae; genus Bombus; species Bombus impatiens. Next base: position 78,054 of record NT_176484.1, read on the forward strand.
ACCTCCAACCATACACCCATAATAATTACACACAGAAACAAACCAATACTTTATAACAATTCAGAGACACTATGCAATAAAACCACCAAATGGCAAACATTTAAAAAAATAATTCAGAGCAAAATCAACTGCAACATCCCATTGAAAACATCTGAACACATCGATCAAGCAGTAACAACATTTACAGAAACTATTGAAGAGGCAGCATGGGCAACCACTATACCTAAATCAACCAATAGACAAACAAAAATAATTCCGCCAGACATCCTCGAAAACATGAGAGAAGAAAGAAAAGCGAAAGCAAAATGGCAAAAGCATAGAACAAAAGGAAACAAAAAACACCTAAACAAACTTGCAGAGGAAATAAAAAACAAAATAAAAGAACACAGCAACAACGAGTTCACAAAGTTTATTGAGTCACTACCTGCATACGAGAACTACAACTACTCCCTATGGAAAGCCACAAAAAAAATAAAAAAGATAATAAAACTGGTCCCAGCAATCAGAAGAGCAGATAACACATAGGCAAAAAGCAACGACGAGCAAGCTGAAGAATTTTCCAACCACCTATGCAACACATTTACATCACATAATATCAATAACAGCAACCACAATAGTCATACGGACGAGGATGCGCTAACCACTGGTACATCAACTGACAAACATTATACCATACCTAAAACAACAGCACAAGAAATTAGAAACACAATCGAGAAAACAAAAAATAATAAAGCACCAGGAATCGACCTAATCAATGGCAAAATCTTGAAAAACCTTCTGCCAAAAGCGATAAGACAAATCACAATAATATTTAACGCAATACTAAGAATTCAATACTTTCCTAAACTTTGGAAACTGGCACAGATCATAATGTTACCCAAACCAGGCAAAGACCCACATCAAACTACATCATACGGACCAATATCGTTACTTCCTGTGTTCTCAAAAATACTAGAGAAAGTAATTTACGACCGCATAAAACCAATAATAGAGAAGGAAAAATTAATACCGGATCACCAATTTGGATTTAGAAACAAACACTCCACTATAGAGCAAATGCACAGGCTCATTAGCGAAATAATACTAGCATTAGAAAACAAACAATACTGTACTGGCCGAGCAAATGCACAGACTGGTCAACTAGCACTAAAAAATAAACAATACTGTACAGCCCTCTTTATGGACATAGAGAAAGCATTTGACAAAATAAACCACGAAAGCCTACTACAAACAATCAGGAAACAATTCCCGGAGCAAATATACCAATTAATAAAATCCTACTTAAGCAGCAGAACCTTCATAATAAAAATTAAGGACACATACTCCGAAGTCAAAGACATCAAGATAGGGGTTCCGCAAGGAAGCGTCTTAGGACCAATACTTTACACACTATACACGGCTAACGTACCAACAACTACCAATTACAAAATTTCGCCGGACGACACAGCGGTATTAGTCAGGCACACTAACCCTGTAACAGCAGTCACATTATTACAAGAACATATCACAAAAATAGAAAAGTGGCTACAAGTTAAACAAATTAAAGCAAACCCCAGTAAATGCAACCATATTACATTCACACTGCGAAAACAGATACCATCAAACATCTTTCTTAACGGCATAAACATAATGCAAACAAGGTAAGTCAAATACCTAGGACTCTACATAGATACACAATTCACATGGAAACAGCATATCAAATCAATAACAAACAAAATACAGACGGCAAGGAGACAAATGCATTGGCTAATAAATCGAAAATGCAAACTAAGTATAGAAAATAAATTAAAAATATACAAAATAATCATAAAACCAATCTGGACGTACGGAATACCACTATGGAAAACAGCAGGAATGAGCCATATAAACAAAATAGAGACAATGCAAGCTAAAATTCTTAGAACAATAGTAAACGCCTCATGGTACGTTAGAAACGAGGACTTTCGGAATACTATTCATTCGGAAATACTAACGGTCAAGGAGGAGATTAGCAGATGTGCAAGAAGGTACAGAGAAAGAATAGCAACGCACCCGAACCGAATGGCAGCGGAAACGATCAACACGTCAAGCATAGAAAGAAGACTAAAAAGGAAACACCCAACAGATCTCATAAAGGATATAACCTAACAAACACGAAGATGGTGCCCCGCTGGGGGTAGCCGCCCACATGATAATTAAACAGCCAAAAAATTCTACCAAATGTCCAAATCAGGCAAATTGTGAATGTAAACAACTAAATAAAAAAATGAATCTCGATCGCACGACCACACAGAGTTTGATTACATTGTCGCCCCGGGTGCATACGAACTTAGCACACGACCTCAACAAGCTTCATAACATTACCACTCATGGTGCATGTGAACCCATCATACGACCTTACCGAGCTTCATAACATACTCTGCTAGACGTTATGGTTATTGTACTTATGATCCTCCGAGATCGGGGTACTCTTATCGCCATGGTCACTGTTCTCGCCATTGCTACAGACATCCAACTCAGCGGAAATACAACTATCTGGCATTTTTCTCAATCTGTCGTGACTGTATTTATAGGATCGTTTACCGTCTAATTTTTGTTAAGGTATACCTATCTTTTTCCAAAATCTCTGCTATTACAAACGGGCCCCTAAATTTTGGATCTAGTTTAGTTTGATTCCTTTCTTCATTCTTGCGTAATACAAAGTCGCCAAGATTGAATCTGACTACTTTAGTTTTAGTTTTGTCGAATCTGTGTTTATTGTATTTGGCACTCGCTTCTATGTTTTTTTTTTTAATTTATTGCCTGTCGTCTTATATCGGAAATATCTATTTCCCTATCCTCGATATTGTTAGATAGCAACAAGTCGTACGGTCTAGCTGTTTTACCGATTAATAGTTCCAATGGGCTCGATTTGGTCACGCGGTTGGTAGTGCAATTCAAAGCCAACTGTATTTCGCCAATCGCGTCTAGCCACGATCGCCCGGTCGTTTCTATCGTAGTAAACATAATTTTCAACGTACCCATAATACGCTCTACCTGTTCGTTGGTCCTACTCGCACCAGTTGAGATTAAGTAGAGTTTAGTGTTTACCTTGACAGAAATCTTGGAATTCTTCACCCGTAAAACATCTCTCTTGATCCGTTATTATCCGGCAAGGACTGCTGAATAAAAATATAGTAGACTTAAGTGCTTCAACGGTACTAATGGAATCTATTTTATGAGTATGATGCAGATATACGAATTGAAAGAAGACGTCGACCAAAACAATGACATATTGTAATATCGTAAGGTAGTTTGAACTAGAGATCGGTTGAAAATAGAAAAAAACCGTGTACGTCGTCTTTCTGTGGTTCGTTTACATTTAAGAGTGCCTACGTGACTAAAGTTATCTAGTTCTTACATAGGTATGAGGAAAATAATAGACAACGTTAGAAGAAGGACGGTTTCGCTATTCAAGGCGGGACGACCGAAAGATCAGAGTGTGCGTGTTGCGAGAGTCAGAGCTAATCGAGTCGTCGAAGAGTAGAGTCGAGAGAATTGATAGAGTTGTTAGAGAGAGAGAGAGAGAGAGTGTGTTTTAGATTCGTTGTGACGAGAGTGGCCAAATAACTGTAAAGTTATTTGATATAGATTTATTGCATTTTTACATTTATACATGTATTGCATTTAGTTTCCGTTAAATAAATATCATTTTCTCTCCAATTTATATTTGTATATTCAATTTAATATTAATAAATTGTAAGCAATCGGGAAAAAAATTCTATCTTTATTTTCCGATATTACAATATTCTTTAGAATCACTTTTACCGCTTAGTCCACATGAACCCCGTTATGTCCACGTGAACTGCATGCCCAGGTATGATAGTCTTAGGTATAGGATGTAATTCAGCTTGTATCTTACCTGAACTTGCCTTTGAAACTTGACAAGCATGACAGTTCTCTACGAATTCACGAACTTATTTCGCCATTCCTTCGAACCAGTAATACTCGTACAGCTTCTCAAGCGTTTTATCCCAACCTATGTGCATAGTTGACTGGCGCACATGGTTAATAACGGACCATCTAAAATTTCTTGGGACAATGGGCAAGAAGAGAGTCCGGCCTTCTGTTTGTATTTTACGATAAAAGGTACCAGATCGTAATTCATACGCATTTGCAACATCTTCCGCGAGCTCATCATTTTGCAATTTAGTGACGATTTGTGAAATTTGAGGATCCCAACGTTTGCTAACAGCCAATCTTCTGAGATTTCGGCTAGATTAATTTCTTTTTTTTTGACCTTGTTAATTATACTATGATCAACGTCTATGGGATCCCGCGGAAAGAAATTACGTGAGCCATTCGTTTACCTTCTCGATACACAATGTCAAAATTAAAAGTTTGTAAGTAAGCCCACCACCTGTACACCCTGTCATTTAAATTCACCATATTACTAGATGCCTTCAAGGAATTACAATCAGTGACAACAAGAAATTCTCGTTCATGTAAATTGTGGCGAAAATGTTTAACAGCGTTTACAACTGCTAACGTCTCTAACTCATTGTGAATGATATCTACATTCCGCAGGGCTAGTTCCTTTACTATAGTATTCTACTACTCTGTTTTTACTTTCATCCTTATGCATTAAAGTATCCCCATATACATCCGAACTAGCGTCAGTATGTAATCCTGTCAGATAATTAGGGTTAAATATCGTTAACACCAAAGCATCAGTCAGGACGGAAATTACCTTTTGCTTCATCTTTTCGTGTTTATCTGTCCAAGCTATGTTTTGGTTAACGGAAGTAAGTGTGCATAAAGGTTTCATTACCTGTGAAAATTTAGAGACGAATTTTCGGAAGAAACTAAACCTATGAACTGTCTATGCTATGTAACGGTCGTTGGTTCAGGTAAAGAACTCAAGGTTTGTATTTTACCCGGGTTGGGGCGAACTTCTCCGTTATGAATTACATGTTCCAAATAGAGTACCGATATCTTTAGGAAAGAGCATTTAGAAAAATTGGAAGGAAATCCGGCATTTACGAGGGTATTTGATACGGCGTACAATCTTTCTAGAGCTTGGTCTATTGAGTCGACAATAATTAGAACATCATCCAAATAAACAACAACGTACGAACGGCACGTTGACTGACACGCGTGTTTTTCAAAGAAATCTCAAGAATGATCTCTCGCTTCGTTTGTTCGCAACATTAAAACCACTAGCTGTTGTTGAATATATCGAAGGAAAGTGTGGTGTCACGTCCCGCGCTGCGTACGCGCCGTAACGTAGGCTAAAACTACCAATAGCGCGAGTGAGCGTTCCAATTTGAAATTTAAATAAATTTTAACAATTTGTATATAAACCAAATTCGAACCTCACAACCCCCATGGAATAACCCGTCACATGACAACCCCTCCACGGTAGACCTAAATATAAATAAGCGTAGCGGCATAGAAGAAGCGGTAATAATTCCTTAGTTTTAGAGTAGTTAATTCCTCAGTTTTGGGTGATTAGTTTTCTCAGTTCTTGGTGATTAACTCCTTTGTTCTTGGCGATCAGTTCCCATTTCCTGGCAAGTAATTTCTTGTTCATAGCGATTAATTCTTAATTCCTCTATCTCTTAATTTCTCAATTCCTTTGTTTTTTAATTCTCCAGTTCCTTAGTTTTCAGCTCTTAATTCCTTTAGCTCTTAGTTTTGCTCTCAGCTTTTAGATTCTTTAGTCCTTTAGTTCTTTAGCTTTTAGTTCTTTGTTTTATTAGTTTCCAATTCTTGTTAGTCTTGTTAATCGACGTGTTTGTATTTGTCAATTTGTAAACTATCGAAAATCTATCGAAATTAAAATCTTGTAATTAATAAGAGCGAAACGTATTGCGAACGATTGTAACTCCGAGCATTCGAAATTTCAACGACTATTCTGTCAATATACAATTAGAATACGAATAAACATTTTTTTTTTGAAGAATATTTGTCTAATAATATAGCAGGATTAAGCGAACATTTATTTTCACCGACTTTAATCCTCTCCCGTGCCAGTACTGCTGCGCATAGCAAGTTAGCCGAAAGGTGGAGTTTAATTTCAAATCGCATTAAATAACAGACAATACTACAATTTAATCTAAATTCAAAAATTAACGGCAACGCAATCAAAACGATCCAGACAAAACGTAACAGTGGTATAGATTATTCCGACCAAATAGTTTCTTATGTCACCACAATTCAAAAAAGGGATCAAATGGTACAGAAGACTTGGCATGCGACTCCTTCTGAGGATTTCTGTGGTAAACGCTTTGATGGTTTACAGAATTGCAGCAAGGAAGAACATAAACATTACAACATTTAGACAAGTATTAGTCGCAAAATTATTAGGGTTGTCCGAAAATGCAAAGATCCCTGTTTTCGACGGAGTCAGCATAGTATCGCCGCTCGGAAAAACGATTCCGAAAGAAACACTAGACGTGCACGCAACCATGCTATGCAAATAAAAGACGTCGAATGGGCCGAACAAAGGCACAAAAGAATTTGAAGAAAACAACAACTTATTGTCCAAATTGTCCATCGAGGGTAACAAATACTGTATATTTCCTAGAATTAGGATGAATAGGGATTTGGCGAAACTCGCTAGCCATGTCCAGACTAATAAAGTATTTCGCATTTGCAATCTCGCGATTTGTTCCGCAATAAGGAGTAAAGGATATCGATCCGCGACTGTATTTATATTTAGTTCTCGAAAATATTACTTCAAAACCTTGACTTAAAATTTCACGATCAATCGCGATATCATATTTTAAATAGCTATCAGCATGAACATGAAAAATTATCTCCAATGTAAAAATCATTAATACACGCGATGGACAAAATAGGAGATGTACGTGCAATACAGGTATTTCCTACTCCTCGCATTACTACTGAGGTGGATAGGGCGTGATAGTGATTGAAGGAACACTCGAATTCGTTTAACAATAAATGTTTATTAACGATAATATCTAATGAGTACACTTGACGTAACTCACGGTTATTAAATTCGGCTCGCGGTTCGCGGCTACAAGTTCAAGCTCGGATGGATACGATTCGATATGCGCTACGAGTTGGGACGATGATTGCTTGAGAGGTCGAGGGACTCGGATTCAGTCTTGCTACCAACTACCAACCATCAATTCGGACAGGCGACTCGCGACTGCCTTTTCCTCATGATGATGCTGCATAGGAAAACTATGATGGGGTGTGTCTCAGGATACGAGATCATCGGATTCGTTGAGGAAAGCGTTGGTTCGGAAAGTGAGGGAAATGGGCGTCGCTGTTAATTGGCTAAATTTTGAGTCGTTGGTTGGAAAAGGATGCTAACCACCCTTGAGAGAAAGTTGCTAGCAGGAAGCGTCGCACGTTAGGGTTGAGTTGAAAGGGCTCATGCTAGCCCTGGCAGGAGCGGTTAAAATGTTCAACGTGGTGATGAAGAAGTTGAAGTTGGACAAAGATAAGGATGAGGGGATAAGGGAGATAGGTAACCTGATGAAGGGCATCCTGTCATCCTGTGTTTGGAGCAGTATGGGGATCACAAGGAAAGAGGAAGAAGGAGAAGGAGAGAGCCTGTCGAGGTTGAAGAAAGGATAGACAGATCAGAGATGAAGAGAGAAGTGACGATAGCTAAGGGCGGATACCCAAAAAGAAAGGTAGTATCGCCGGCTGAAATTACGAGAGTTGAGGAGTATAAGAGGCCCCGAAGAGGAGAGGTCACATACGCCGAGGCATGTGGGAGGGAGAACAGAGCGATAAGGGGTGACTTCAGCGAGGACTCCGAAGGGTGGATGAGGGTAGAAGAAAGGAAGAGGGAGAGGAGAGCTCCCTTAGAGCAAGCTACTCCGATGGTGCGTCCGGGAAACAACCGGCAGGTTGGTACCGAAGAGAGAGGCGTACCAAGAAACAGGAGGAGGAAGGAAGCCATTCTAATTAAGGTGGAGGAAGGAAGCCATTCTAATTAAGGTGGAGGAAGGTTGCGAATGGCTTCATGTTTATAAGAGGATAATGGCGGTGAGGAGTTTATTGGAGGGAGCCACGGGGGTCCGTAGAACGAGAGCGGGCCATATCCTAATTGAATTCGACAGGACAGTGGTGGTTAGCCAACTATTGGTGGAGCGATGAGCTCGCTACGTTAATGAGCGAAACTCTAAGAGCTAGAAGAAGAGCTCTGCGTGCGGTGGCGGCCCGCAAAAATGGTGTCGAGGTCCCGGTGGCCGAATTCAAGGATGCTAGGAGGCGACTGAAAAGGGCGATCGGGCGTAGCAAGGGGGAGAGTTGAAAGGGTTTCTGCGCCACCTTAGATCAGGATCCATGGGGCAGGCCGTATCGTGTAGTGAGGAAGAACATGATGCGGTTGGCGCCAATGGAGCCCCTTGGAAGAGATAGAGTGGAGGGAATCCTGGATGACCTCTTTGTCATCAGGCGGGAACTGCGACCGCCTACACAGGAAGAGACATCGATCCTACCTGGCGAAGAAGGAGGGTTAAGCATCGAGGAAGTAGACATGAGGGTGGCCGTTGGGAAATGCGATCCCAGGAAGGCGGCTGGAGTGGATGGGATTCCTGGCACTGTAGTGAGGTTATTGGCGGAGCAAAGACCTAGCGTGCTCCTGACAGTGCTCAACGGCATCAATACCTATGGAAAAATACCGGCGGTATGGAAAGAAGCTAGGGCGGTACTAATACCCAAGCCTGGCAAAGACCCTGCGACGTCAGAAACTTTTGCACGTAACTGTATATATAAATTAGCAACAAATTAGCAACACTGCGGCTTAAAGACTTACTTCAGGTTAAACACAGACGTTGATTCAAGAATCACCCAAAATTTAATGAGCTAGAGAGAAGCAGAGTTCAGTTTGAAGTTTTGCTGGGTCTGCCATTTAAGGTCTATCTACGGATTGATTGATAGAACAGATTCTAAGGATTTCAATTATTCTACATATTCGAAAGCCTTTCATAATATTATAAACTTTTTTGTTCTAGCTTCCATCATTATAGTATATTATTATGATTAAAAGGTAGTATCGCCGGCTGAAATTACGAGAGTTGAGGAGTATAAGAGGCCCCGAAGAGGAGAGGTCACATACGCCGAGGAGTATGGGAGGGAGAACAGAGCGATAATGGGTGACTTCAGTGAGAACTCCGAAGGGTGGATGAGGGTAGAAAAGAGGAAGAGGGAGAGGAAAGCTCCCTTAGAGCAAGCTACCCCGATGGTGCGTCCGGGAAACAACCGGCAGGTTGGAACCGACGAGAGAGGCGTACCAAGAAACAAGAGGAGGAAGGAAGCCGTTCTAATTAAGGTGGAGGAAGGTTGCGAATGGCTTGAAGCCATTCTAATTAAGGTGGAGGAAGGTTGCGAATGGCTTCATGTTTATAAGAGGATAATGGCGGTGAGGAGTTTATTGGAGGGAGCCACGGGGGTCCGTAGAACGAGAGCGGGCCATATCCTAA
>NT_176484.1:87572-87821 GCF_000188095.3 Bombus impatiens
TGGTGAGCAGGGCGACCCTACAAATAAGGAACATCGATCCCCTCACCAGCAGGGAAGAGCTAGTGGAAGAGATCAGGTCGCAGTGGGGAATCGAGGACAATGCTGATATATTATAGAAGTCAAATCTATAAAAACGGTACCATGGGGCACGCAAGAGGCGGTGGTGGTGCTCTCGGCGAGTGGAGTGCCTAGTGATGAGAGAGAGAGAGAGAGGAGGCTGAGAACTGGGCTAACGATAGCTTCTGTAAG
>NT_176485.1:0-494 GCF_000188095.3 Bombus impatiens
TTTGCACTAGTCAATGTCTTCTCTATTGTATAACGACAACGTGTAACGCAAACGGAGATTCGTTTCACGCCCCTAACCCTAATTCTAATGTAAACCCGACATATATGCGTATAATGGTAAATATGACGGCTTATTTTATGAGTCACTTGCATTATCAATGGAAGTGAATGTTATAAATATCGCCTACTTTACAACATGCGTGTATATATATATATATATTGGTAAACATAAGTGAAAATTATATGCATAGTTACAAATGTTGTTTGTTTACAGGTGGATAGCATCAGTATTTGGTTTCGTGAGTGGCGTACAAATACTTTACAGTTCCACTGTGCGGATTGCTATTCCTTGAACAAAAAAAAAGAATTCTTTCGACGTCCGTCAGATTATTGTAAACGAACATGCATGGAGGGATTTTCTGCAGAGATTCAAAATGCTCTCTGGATACCTCGTGAAACGTCTGGACAACACCTACATGTTCTTCCATTCGTCGT
>NT_176486.1:0-10441 GCF_000188095.3 Bombus impatiens
GCTCCGGTTTTCCCTAGTGTCACTCAGGGCAAACTCCAGTTGTTTTGGTACCTGATCCCATTTCTCCAGTGATTCACACTATTTCATCATTGTGAGAGAGGGTGACAGTGTAAATTGACATGAACACTTCTTCTACGCTAATACTTTAGTGTTACAACTTAGTATTTATACACAACTCGTCACAACTCTCGACCATATTCGAACATAGGACTGTTCGCACGTCCTACTCACCTATGCTTCTCATTCACTCATACAGCTGTCTCACGCTTCATACACTTTTGCACATTATCAACATTCTCAATAAAGACAATCTCACAGATATTACCCTGTTGTATCACTCAACTTGTCTGATCGTGTGTGCGGTTTCTACCGCAATGGAACACGTTCGATCTTCTCATCCTTTACGTATTGTTTGAAAATATGGCAGGTAAAATTATCGGTTTCAGAGTATGAGATTGCTAGACGTTCTAAAATATTGGCAAATACCATGGCCGGTAAGGATCTGTATCACATAGTGGTTAATCCTCCTCTTCCTCCTTACGAAGATCAAGGGATCCCTGATCAATTGCCGGGATTGTGGAATGTCCTCTTCAGCTCCTCCATCAAGTCGTAAGCCCTGCCCTGCCGATTTACCCCAAAGTCCTTCTTCGCCCCGTACTTCTTCCACCGATGTCTGGACTTGATATGAATGAGCATTCTGCCCGTTACTACACACAGTGCCCCGTGAGACACTGTCCTGTACGCCGTTAATGTACGAACTAACGCCGCCCGTTGCGCACTCACCAAGATTTTCCTATTCTTCTCCATACCGAGGGTAGATGCCCATATCGGCGCAGCGTACAAGGCCACCGATTCCCAGACACTGTAATACAATTTCCTCGCGGTGTCGGTGGGTTCATTGACCTTAGGAAACGAGCTCCTAATAGCTCCCACGAATCTCTCCGCCTTGTCGCACACCTGCTTCAGATGGAGGAAATACCTCCCGACATTGTCCAAAAGCACCCCCAGGTATTTTACGGAATTCCTGGCGGTGATCTCGCCACCACCCACGTCAAACATCAAAACATTCGGGTCTCGTTTCCCGGTGAGCAGTATGACTTGCTTCTTCTCCTGTGCTAGATGAAGACCCGTGTCCTTGCATCATTCCGTGACCATCTTCATAGTATACCGCACCCCGTCCGCGATGTCCTGCGACCTCCGTATGGTGATCACCAGGTGCAAGTCATCCGCAAACGCGTCTACATCCTTAATCGGGTCCAGCACCTTTAGGAGCCCGTCATACACCAGGTTCCACAACAACGGAACCAATACCGACCCCTGAGACACTCCCGCATAAACACTTCTCCTTACCATACCGTCCCGGCAGTGTACCACAATCTTCCTATCCGAAAGATATTCGTTCAATAAGTTTGGCAGCTGACCTGGTAACCGCTTTTCGCTGACCTTTGCAAGGATTCCCCTCCAACTGAGCGTATTAAACACGTTCTTCATGTCCAGAGCGAACAAAATGCATGTGGCGGATCGGTATCAACAGGACGCCGACAGGTCGAGGCATCAACGCGGCGCAACACCTCCCGGGCGATCCGCTGGTACCAACCGCCAACACTAGAGCACCGCCAACACCAGAGGGCTACGACGACAACAAGTCTGTCTATCTCGCTAGCGGTCGAATATACGAGCGCATGATACAAATACCGCACCTAGCGGGACTCCCTCTACGTCTAATGCAGGAACTACCGGGTTTAGCCTTACTGACGAGTCCATTGTTAGTCCCGGGACGAAACGGAAACTCTCTTTTCACCTAGCTCCAACACACGCCTCCGCCAAACTGGTGACTCCGACGTGACTTAACGTGATATATAGTAAAAGAGGTGACCGTGATAGTACTATCGCCTTTTTTTTAACCACCGATTTTGAGTGCACCGCGACGATGGAAAATAATACTCAAGGAACTTTAGCCAGCCAGGTGGTCAACATGTCTCCACTGCTGCCCATGAACACGGCGGCATGGTTCGCCCTTCTGGAGAGACAATTCGAGGCAGCGCGTATTACGGCGGACAACATAAGGTACGTGACGCTAGCAAAATGCCTCAATGATTAACAGCTTCAGGATGTCGAAGACCTGGTGACGAACCCCCCAGAGACCGGACGCTACGAAAAACTGAAACACGCGCTCATTCGCATATTATCCGATACGGACGCCACCGGGATAAAGAGGTTGGTGGAAAGCGAAGAGATGGGAGATAGAAAGTCATGTAGAGGATGAGGTAGTTCAAATATTCCTATTATAGCCTAAGTCGTGAGCACTTTTTAAAGTAATGCCTTGGTACAGAGCACAAGTCCTGGTATATAATTAATCGGAATAAATACGCGCGTGTGTCGAGAAACTTCGTATACACTTTAATGCGTCGATGTGCTTACTCTTCGATTGCTGAACTCTCTCGCTCGTCAATTCGCTCGTTTATTTATACTGGTCGGGGGATAGTCGGAAAGTTTGAACTCGACTGCGTTTGACGGTTGAAAGTAACGGCGACATTGTTTTGCTCGGAGTTTGATTATTAATACAATATGTGTGTGTCCTACGATATTGATGCTCCGAGGCAAAACAATAAGATTTGAATTTATCAGCGTGCCGCTACAGCCATCTCAGTTTTACCAACATTTAAAAAATCTCTCCAGCTCCTCTACGCCCGATGACTTTACCCTCACGCTGTGGAGGAACTGATTACCCGCCCACATCAGGCGTACCCTTGCCGCAGTCTACGACTCGGACCCAGGAAGGTTATTGCGACAAGCGAATCTGATCGCTAAAGAATTCAAAGAAGATTATCAGCGCACCGCCCGAATAACAGCTGTAATGGACCCACCAGCGCAAAACGCTGGAACATACGACCCGATGGCCGCCGCAATCAACGTTGAGCGAGCGAATGTCACAGATGCAGGCACAGATAGACGCGCTGAGCATCACTAATCATCGTCGATCACGGCCACGATCACGCTCGCGTTCGCGATACCACCGATGTTCGCGCTGCCGAGATCTGCCGCGGCAAGACGGCCTTTGTTTCTACCATGCAACGTTCGGAGCTCAACTTACCTGTTCATGTATGCGGTTTCTACCGCAATGGAACACGTTCGATCTTCTCATCTTTTACGTATCTTTTGAAAATATGGCGGGTAAAATTATCAGTTTCAGAGTATCAGTTTGCTAGACGTTCTAAAATATTGGTAAATACTGTTAATCACTTTCTCCAAGTTGATTTGCACAGATATCACCTGATATATTTTGTGAACACATCAGTGACTGTGGAAAAATGTTTGTATCCTCTCCGGTCTTTTCTAGTTGTTCCATACGGTCTAGAAGAAGGGCTTGAAACAGCAGACTACGTCCCTTTGTACAATGTATCCAATAAATACAATGTAAGTGGCCCTCTTGTTTCCCATTAATTGGCGAAAATCCAGTGTAACGTAAACAAACCACATAAATAAACTAGAGTCGTTACAATCGAAAATACTCAAAAACAATAGTCAACGCCCCATGGTATGTCAGAAACAAGGATATACGCAAAAGCTTAAAACTACCAAAGGTTAAAGAAGAAGTCGGGAGATACCCAAAAAAATACAACATAGCCATCCACATCTTAATTAGCGACAAAGTTAGAAAAATTTACCGAATATCCAGCTGGACAAATTCTAAAGTGCTAATTAAATAAAAAAAAATATATTGGTTTGTTTGTCCTTTTGTTTCTTTAGATATCTGTAACATCAACTGCATTTTCCCTTTTTTCTTTTCTTTGAAGTATTGTTCACTATCATGTATACAATATTTGGAATTTGGAACGCTACTTGATGCGAATTCGCAACTAAATAGCGATTGGTCAGATTCAACCAATCGGTTGATACAGCGAACTTGAGTTCGAGAATGAGTTAATGTGGAGGTAAATTGAATATATCGAGTGTTAATATGGTTTGATACCTTATTTGATACTTTTAGTATACACGAAGAGTTTGACGTTCTGATCACGACGGTTGTACGATTTTTTTGAGATTAAATACGATGTAGTATCACATAAACGATACGGCGCTCTGATGAAGACTGTCGTGGGGTGTTCTTGCTCCTCCCACGAGCAGCTTCGTCTCCTCCGTACATCCTGACTTCCCGTCCCTGGTTTTTCTCTGGTTTACCTGTACTCTCTTAGATGCATATCTCCTCTAGTATTGCCAGTTGTTTACCTTTGTTCTGACCCATCGAGCACCTAGGATGTTTTTTAGCCTCTTAATGAGGTCCGCATCGTAAGGTCTACAGCTCGGGGAGGCAGGCACTTAGAACTTTCCCAAAAAAAGGAGATCTGTTGTTCGAGTTATAAACTGACGGCCACTCAAAATCTCGAACGCTATTGTTCAATAAGCCAATGCAGAGGCCAACGACGTAAACGCAGACGAGTACTTTCTATTCAATGGATAACTCACCCTGATTCTTCTTTCATTGGGATGTTTCTGAAAACAGTTGTAATTGGAGTAGGGTGCTTCCAACAGTGTCTGATAATTTCGGAGCTAATTGAATCTGAACAGGGTGCAGGTTCCATGTCATCAGTTCTAACTCCCCAAAGAGTAATTAATATTTTCTTCATAATAAAAGTTTGTAATCCTCTAAGTCTTGCTCGTTTGGATTTAGCACTTGGTGCTTCATAATGGCATACCACATGTTCATAGTGATTTGATTATATCTGTAAATAGTAATGTTTTATTTGACATATTTTTAATTGGGATGTGTGCCATGGAAGCTATCAGATTGTGTCAAGTACAGCTTGAGCTTTCATTCCAAGTTGACGTATGTGTTATTTCTAGGTAAGTTGTTTGTTCCAAGTTATTCCCAAATATACCATTTTATTCTTGAGTGGAAGAGATTCATAAGAGGTAAACTACATTTGCCAATTCTTAGTTGTATCAATTTTTTAATCATTGTTTTGTTTTTTATGCTTGTAGTAGAAGATTATAACTCCTATGAAAGGCTGTTGCATTCTCCTTTAGTTTTATATGTTTCAGACGAGCTGGCACACTTCCGTTTTCTCTTGATGCTTCACGTACATCTTTTTTTCTTCAAATATTAGGTTGCCCGAAAAGTTTCTTTCGTTTTATAAGGAAATAATAGATGCACAATGTTTTTTGTTTCACATTAGTTTATTGAATTATGCACGAACATAATAATAGAGATGTAACGAAATGGATCATGCCTAATTTAATAAAGTAGTATAAGAGAGAAATTGTTGTTCATCTATTATCACCTTATGAAACGAAAGAAACTTTTCGGACAATCTGATAATTCCTCTGCAATTTGTACACTGTTATAATAATTTCCCGTGTTATCTACGTGCTTGAAATTTATAAGTGGTTACAATTAAAGGGAAAGCGGTCCTTCTCTTTACAGATGGCTTCACAGATGGCATATGGCAATCTTCTTACGGCGGTTCTCCACATCAGCAAAATAGGAACAATGGCCATTCACAACAATGGTTCGATGCATTCGTCGATGGTTTTTCCCAACTTGCTGATAGAAAATCGACTATTACAACGCAAGTGGGTATATAAAATTATCGTACGCATCTTTATATACATACATCGAACAGCTAGACTAATAGGAAGCTGTGCATACTGTACACGCTTGCTTGTTTCATTTACACAACCATATTCCTCTTTTCTCTTATTTCCTCTTTCATTGACAAACCAGAAAGTCGATCATAATAATACAACTGTTATAGGTAACAAACATCGCTAACCGAACATCATTGATCGTGGTCTAAATTTGCGATTAAATACAGATTTAAATATGTTCATTCGTTCGTTATGTAAACTAATAAAGTTAAGTAACAAAATGGATTTATGATAAATTTCTCTCGTATTTCTAGAGTAGGTCCACAATACATTGTTTCACGTTTCGAAATGATGAATATGTAAAATGGTGTAAGAATTATTGATTGTTAGAATTATCCGATTGTATCTCGCATTTAATCGTGAATTTCCGTACTTTATAAAATGAAATGTAACAATGTATTAAATCTAGTCGGAAAATAAATGGCAGAGTCAGAAATATCGGCAAGTCGAATGACGAATTACTTCGTTTGCTGTTATGAGTGGATAGGAGGCTACTTAGGGCGAATACTGGCATTGTCGTGTTGTCGTCCCTTGATACGGCCATCATGCTTTCCTTGGAATTTGTTGCGCCATGCTGATCCCATTTTTTCCTAATCATTAGTCGGTTGAAAGAATATTCTTTATCCCATCTACTCCACCAATACTGTTTATACGGACAAAACTCACCTCAATTGCTATCAGTTTAGTGGATAATTGTTCGTATGCGAGTGACGTGTTCCCTACCATCAAAATCCCGAACAACGCTTATTTAAGTACTTACGAGATAAGTTAGTGGGAAAGTGATTTGGAAGGATATTTCACAGGATATAATTTTTAAGATATGTGTAACTTTGTGTGTTACACACAAATTAGCCGCGTAATAGTGACACATATATGTGAGTATGAGTGTGTGTGGGAGGATGTGAGACAAAAGTGTGAGACAAAAAGAGTACTGAGACACGTTCAGTGTGTATCTACGAATATCTTGTAAATCACATATTAAATAAATATGAAACTATTTTAATATCATTTCTACATGTAATGTGAGTGTTGCTATACGTTTATTTCGGCGACTAAGATCCAGAATTCTCAACAATAATAAGACTATTAAACTGTTATGAAAGTAATATAGAAACATGGTTTATTTAAAAATTATTTTCAATGTAATGTTTTGTCCATGATGAAGTATTTACTTCTAGAAAAAATCTACATCTTTTTCTTTTGTATACTCGTGACCTGGACACCGCTGTTACGGTGAAAATAGAACTTAGTGAAACAAAAAAGTTAACGAAAAGGAGAGGTCCATATTATTGTGTCCTTGAATATAAATGTTGTTTTTGGGTCACAAGGTCTAGAAACAAAAGAGCTATAAGTAGACCTTTATTGCTGTTTCTTGTAACTTTCAGCTAGAGTTACACACCAAGGTTAATTTTTTGGTAATGTCCTTTGCTGTCAATGTATCAACCTGCTCCCTATTATATTTTATTATACTGTATCACTGCTAGAGTGAGGATCTGGATCAGCATATACTATACCTCTACTTCAACTTACTTCAATATATATTTCTATTATAAATTTATCCATGCGTTCCTCTATCAGATAACTTCAACAGTCCAGAAGCACTTTTTTGGATTACAATATTATGATATCTACGTTAAATAGAAGATTTCATTACATAAGCATTCAGCCTTAATAATTTCATAACTAATAATTCTCTAAATTTTCTGATGTTTGTATTCTTCTTTGTCGTAGTCTTATAAATTGTTAAAGCATTTTTCTGTAATTCCCAAAAGAAGCTGAATGCCAAGTTTCCGTTTGAGTGCTTTTCTAATTGTAGTGGCATAAGAAACCACTTAATTCGAATAATCTATACTACACTTTATTGTATGCAAGAACAGCTAGTGGTTTCAATTTTCCAGATGATTATTGGCTCGTAAAAGCAGCATGAATGTTACGAATATTTCTTGTACTTGGTACCATGATGGAAGTGTGCTTTTTTGATAAATCTCACGAATCTCTCCATTTGAGTACGACAATGCCATTCTTTAATACATATATTAACTTATAAATTAATATATACATTAAATTCTAAAAAAATGCAATAATTTGTTTGGATAATACCTCTCCTGTTTTTTAAATAAATCAGTGCATAGTGTACCTCACAGATTGATAGAAGCAATAAAAAATAAGGGAACATCCACTAAATATTAAATAAAAGGATAACAAAATTAACATTGAATTTATATTGTTTCACAGCCAAAAACACAATTTTAAGAGAAAATTTAATTTTTTCCAGAGTTCGAAAGAAGACAATTTTTGTTTGTTCTATCTTCAGATTTGTTTTATATTATAATATGAAATTATACAAACGATTCTTTCAATTTTTGTTTTAGTATCATACCTTTCAATTTTTGTTTTAGTATCATAAAAAATTTGAATATAGGGTTGAGTTTATAATTATTCGCAGCAGTATATATGGTAACTAGTAGAAGTGTAAAAAGGCGTATAAAGGTGAGAAAAATATAACTAGCAGAAGAGTTTGAAAACGTGTCAACAAATATCTATGAATCAGAGTTATTTTGTTATGAAAGATATGGGCACACGATAACTCACTTATTATTAGCTTTACTTATGTTTTGAAATATTAATTTATACTTAAATAAAAAAAATATGCAAAAATATGCAGAAATATGCAGAAATATGCGAAACTTGATCTACATTACGTACGCTTTGAATATATTTTATATATGTTTTATATCCTTAAATACATAAAAAATTTAGCGAATTAATTTTTATGTACATTTTGTGATAGACAAAAATTATACTATCACTACTGCACTAAAATAATATATAAATATTCAATTTTACTCATTTTACTGTACATAAAAAATTGTAAGCTGTAAAAGTCGTTTCATTTACGTTTCGTCCAAAACAATAAATACGCGAGGATTTTCATAGGCAATTTTATGACATACACTTCCGAACACAAGAGACTGTTTTAGAATCAGGACATTAGTATTTCTGACGGCTTCTTTCCAATAATTGTAATAATGCATTTCATTTTCTATGTCCATCGTGTGCTCAATAGTCGAGCGTGTTATAAACGCGAGCATTTCCGGAAGATCATTGGCAAAGTGTACTAGCCCTTTCGCTACGGACGGCCTCTTCGGCGCGGCAATCACACTGAAGCTACGGACGGCCTCTTCGGCGCGGCAATCCCACTGAACGTGCCGCCGTGCCAAAATAGTGCACGGTGTTCGAGAAAGGTCGTCAGTGTCACGGTGACCGTGGGAATGCAGCGAAAGGATAATTATATCTCACATACCTTAGACATCAAAACAGGAAAACCATTATATTATTATTCCTGCGAAAAATGTACAAATCGACGTGTTATGTAAGACACATAAAAAATCCTAGAAATTAGACAACCAAGCTTAATATGGATAGGAATAGCTTTTAATAATGGAATTGCGTGTGGTATTTTTCGAAACATGGTGTTACACACAGGACAACATCACAAATCTGGCACTGGTGTCGCGATTCGCTCCACATTAATCGACAATTGATTATAATTGACAACACACTTCAGTTTTTTAATCATTTTTGCGTGCGATAAAGACGTTTCGTGTCAACAAATTTTTCATTGTGGAAAGAGGACAACATATACAATGTCCTCTTGTCTCACCATTTCATTGCTAATAAAAGGCCTGTACAATACTCGTCGTATCTAAAATACGAGATATCTTACGCAGAGCAAGTGTAGTCGCCCGTAGTAGCGAAAGGGCTAGTCTGATCGGTCGAGAACCATCCGTGAGAATTACTGCGATCCATAATCCGAATTTACTCCTTTTCATTTTGAGATATTCATCGAAATTTTCATCCGCGTTTCATCGAAAGTGATCATCCAAAGAGAAAAGTGCACAGAGTAGAAACAAATTCTACTAATGGTGAGTTGATTGGTAATGATATGGCACTGACTGATACAAACATTATATTTTATAACGTGTGTGTATGTTATATGCGTATTCAGACGAACAGTTTACATTTCTGTGTCACATGCCGCGCAAGATGAATATCGATAAATCACAGTTCTGAATTTTTGCAAATTAGTGCATATAATTGTTATTAATGTTTGTTTATACAAAGCACTTTCTACGAATAAAGGAAATAAGCGAAATAAATCAAATTTGCGATGTTATCCTAAATGAAAAACATGTAACCAGCATATATATTACTTTATCATACTAAAAATGACTTCTAGTGTAATAATAATTGTCAAACCGTTTTGGAGACCAATTGTATGCAATTGTACGCAAAAATAAGAGCACAAAGCCTTTCGTCGAATCGCTATCTGACCTCACTTGTATTTCGAAACAAACTGTAGAACAGAGGAACAAACGGACGAACGAATCTCAAATGGACGATTCTGAGAGTGTGTAATAATCCGAAATATCACCGAAGACGAAGATGAGGGGATCATTCAACTTAGAAGCCCCATCAGAGCCTTACGCTTTAGCGGAGCAAAGCGAAGCTAAGGAGGGGGGAATGTCACGGTGACCGTGGGAATGCAGCGAAAGGATAATTATATCTCACATACCTTAGCCATCAAAACAGTAACTAAGCAGTAATGGAATCCCTATGTGTCCGGCATCTAGCGATAACCCCTTCACAGGAACCAAACCCTTGATATAAAAATACCTCCCAAGTCAGTACTCGACATTCTATTCTGTTCTGTTAAAACATTCTGTATCGTTACTCTGTTAGTTTCTAATAAAATTTGTAATAACGATCATAATTGAAGTGCGAATCTCTC
>NT_176486.1:10465-11843 GCF_000188095.3 Bombus impatiens
GGAGCGTGAAATTACCCCGAATCGACGTGACATTAGCAACCGCGTTTACGCCTCACTGTAAACCAAGCTGCTCTGACGGTGTTTTTCGAAGAAAAAAGCTTTCCTCAAAACAGGGTATTTATAACTTCTTAACATACTCACTTTTAATTACAATTTGAAAACAAATAACATTATAGAATATAATAATATAATATAATATAATATAATTGTGTGGATACGAATAGCTTTTAATAATGGAACTGCGTGTGGTATTTTTCGAAACATGGTGTTACACACAGGACAACATCACAAATCTGGCACTGGTATCGCGATTCGCTCCACATCAATCGATTATAATTGATAACACACTTCAGTTTTTTAATTATTTTTTGCGTGCGATAGAGACGTTTCGTATCAACAAATTTTTCATTGCGGAAAGAGGACAACATATACAATGCCCTCTTCTCTCACCATTTTATTGCTAATAAAGGCTTGTACAATACTCGTCGTATGTAAAATACGAGATGTCTTACGCAGGGCGACTGTAGTCGCCCGTAATAGTGAAAGGGCTAGTCCGATCGGTCGAGAACCATCCGTGAGAACTACTGCTATCCATAATCCGAATGTACTCCTTTTCATTTTGAGATATTCATCGAAATTTTCATCCACGTTTCATCGAAAGTGATCATCCAAAGAGAAGAGTGCACAGAGTAGAAACAAATTCTATTTTTGGTGAGTTGACTGGTAATGAAACGGCACTGACTGATACAAACATTATATTTTATAACGTGTGTGTATGTTATATGCGTATTCAGACGAACAGTTTACATTTCTGTAGTTTACATTTCTGTGTCACATGCCTGCGTATTCAGACGAACAGTTTACATTTCTGTGTCACATGCCACGCAAGATGAATATCGATCAATCGCAGTTCTGAATTTTTGCAAATTAGTGGAATTTTGCATATTAGGGCATTGATCCGGTAGCAACTGACGCATATGTCGCTTTATTTTTAATCAAGATGTGACGATATGACTTTATGATTTACAGTTTTGCCCTCCTTTTGAGATAACGGCTACTTTAGAATAAGACTAAACAAAAATACATAGATGTTTCGATGATAAACGATAGCGATATGAGTATTCAGCGCCTTAAAAATTAATTACGGCAGAGAATTTTTTAGATTAGAAACTAAAAGTAGAATATTAAAGTTTGTGTTTGTAATATCAGAAAAGTATTACATTTTTCTGAATATTTTTTTTTCATTCATTATTTTGTTTTATATGTCGGAGATGAAAGAACACCGGAGCCTTTGGAATTTTGGATAATCCCGCAACATTGTAACCTAGAGTCTACTATAGCTGTAATTGAACAATTGTAGTTATTCAATCCGATTGTA
>NT_176486.1:11966-12086 GCF_000188095.3 Bombus impatiens
AAATATTTGTGGCGGCACGCGACAGTAAACATTCCAACAGTTTCTGTCCCGTAGCGCGCCACACGCAGACCCTATTCTTCGAGTAAGATGATTGCCAGATGTCGATGCGTCTCCGCAGTA
>NT_176486.1:13145-14878 GCF_000188095.3 Bombus impatiens
CTTACCTGCCCCAGGCCCCCGCCACGAGGATGACTCGGGCCTAGATTCGGATTTTGCCTCGACATATATAATTACATAGTCCACAGACTTCGCCAAGTTCTCAACATCCTGCCCATATACCGTCCGAAAGTATGCAATCGTTGTCCATAAACTCGCCAGGTCGTCAACAAATAAGCCGATCAGATGATAGTATAAATACAGTAATATTGTGCTATCTACAGTTCACTTGTCTATCTAACGCCTGCATTCTGCTAAAGACCCGATGATGCGCACCCAAACGCCACCATATAGATAAATACAAAACAATAAATACTAAATATGAACAATAAGCAATAAATAATAAAATAAATCAATAATATAAATAAAAATAAATAGTCACGTAGGCAGATGAATAAATAAGTAATAAATAATCAACAAAGAATAAATAAATAAATGCATAAATATAAAGTAATAAATAATAACTAACAAAATGAACAATAAGTAAGTAAATAAATAATTTAAAATAATAGATAATAACTAAATAAAACAAATAAAACAATACTAGTTGATAAATACAAAATTATAAATAAATAAAATAAAATAAAAGAATAAATAAAATAAATAAAAATATTCAAATATTAAAGCGGTGCATTAAATCCATCCGCTACATACCCCAACCTACTAATCGCCACGTAACTCCTACAGCCTCCTCATTACACGGCACACCATTACTTATTTGTGGAGGATAGGTCTGTTCTGGTGTAGCGAAATAACGAAGACAAATTATTGCCGTCGCAATCCGTTAAATATATTTTCGATTGAATAATCAATTACGGACAAATTGCGAGTCCGCTGGTACAATTTTGAGTTACGGAATAAATACCCCTTAAATACTCAGAGAGACTTCGTAGATCACTGCGATGTTTGTTAATGCGTCAAAATGCTTCGACTCTGTTCGATGAATTCTGTCGCTCGTGATTGCGTCTGTTTATTCATACTGGTCAGGGGACAGCCGGAAAATTTGAACTCGACTGCATTTGACGGTTGTAAGTAGCGACGACATTGTTTTGGCCGGAGTTCATTATTCCTTACAATACTTGTGACTTTTTTTTTTTATTAACGCGGAGGAAATCCGTACGGACATCAGGTCGCTTCTGAGGAAAAGCGGTGTGGTAGTGCCGGACTCCAACCGACTAAAACCTCCACGATCACCGTCCCGGCTGCGATTGAAAGGGGCCCGGGAACGGGTGTGAACGATACACCGGCCCCACGGCACTCCATACGTCTTCTAATAGAGCGATGAGTGGCCACATCACACCGCGCCTCGTCGCCGGAGCCGCCGTGCCAGGCAGTCCGGTTCCCCTATCGGGAACATACTAAAACGTGTATGTTACAAGTTGGAAGGTTTGTAAAGCGGTAAACATGCACATCCACCGGGGGGCGCGACAGACTTAGCGCGCCTCACTGAAGCGCGACCATGGCCTCTGCCGCGCCCTCGTCGGTCAATCCTCTCAGGGTGAGATTTCCGCATCCTCACCCACTCCGCGGCCTCTTTTCGAAGCATAACTTGCTCACAGAAGGAGGTCACGGCCCTCCTCCTTCTCTCGCTTACCAACAATGCCTCGAGGATCGTCGGCGGCGAGAGGTCCCATCCAATTTCCGCGATGAGGTCGTGGCGCGGCCGTACCCACGCCGCGCAGTATTCCAGCGTGTGCTGCGCCGAATCCACGTTCGCATCGCAATGGTGGCAGCGC
>NT_176487.1:0-471 GCF_000188095.3 Bombus impatiens
TGCGACGTTTATGCGCTCATTTCACTCCATTTTACACTGCAAATGTAATGCACTACCGTTTAGACTTCGACACAAGCAAAATAACTCACAAGTCGCTACGAATTCGTCGATTTTGATGAAATCTATCCGTAATTTCCCTCCCGTTGGAGATATTTCGACGTTTTAGCGCGCATTTCACACCATTTAAAACTGCAGATGTAATGCACTACTGTATAAGCGACGAAACAAGCAAAATAGCCCGCAAGTCGCGAAGATTTCGTCGATTTCGTAGAAATCTAGCCGTCATTTCCTTCCCGTTGGAGATATTTCGACGTTTGTGCGCTCGTTGAATACCATTTTCGTTTACGCGCTCGTCGAACTGCATTTTACACTGCAAATTTTATGCACTACCGTTTAAATGTCGAAGCAAGCAAAATAGCACAAAGATCGCGCAGATTTCGTCGATTTCGATGAAATCTAGCCGTCATTTCC
>NT_176488.1:0-642 GCF_000188095.3 Bombus impatiens
ACGTCAAAGGGTATAACGTTATAACTTATTACGTCATATGATATAACTTTATATCGTATTACGTTGTATGGTACAACGTCATATGATATAACGTTATAACGTATTACGTCATATGGTATAACGTTATAACGTATTACGTTATATGATACAACGTTATAACGTATTACGTCATATGGTATAACGTTATAACGTTTTACGTTATATGGTATAACGTTATAACGTTTTACGTTATATGGTATAACGTTATAACGTGTTACGTTATATGGTATTAGGTCATGTGGTATAACGTCATATGGTATATCGTTATAACGTATTACGTTATATGGTATAACGATATAACGTATTGCGTCATATGGTATAACGTTATAACGTATTACGTTATATGGTATAATGATATAACGTATTTCGTTATGTGGTGTAACGTGATATCGTATAACGTTATAACGTATTACGTTATATGGTATAACGCTATAACTTATTACGATTATGGCATAACGTCAAAGGTTATAACGTTATAACGTATTACGTCATATGATATAACGTTATATCGCATTACGTTGTATGGTGTAACGTCATATGATATAACGTTATTACTTATTACGTTATATGGTTTAACGTTAAAACGTGTAACGTTATATGGTA
>NT_176489.1:0-379 GCF_000188095.3 Bombus impatiens
GTTAAGCATCGAAACATGCAAAATAGATTGCAAATCACGTTGATTTCGTCGATTTTTCGAAAAGTAACCGTCATTCCGTTCCCGTTGGAGGTATTTGGACGTTTAAGCTGTCGTTGAGCTCCACTTTACACTGCAAATGCAATTTTCTGCCGTATAGGCGTCGAAACATGCAATATAGATTGCAAATCACGAAGATTTCGTCGATTTTGACGAAAAGTAGCCGTCATTCCCTTCCCGTTGGAGATATTCCGACGTTAAAGCGCTCGTTGAGCTCCATTTTACACTGCAAATGTAATTCTCTTCCGTTTATGCGTCGAAACAATTACAATATCTCGCAAATTGCGATGATTTCGTCGATTTTGACGAAAAGTAGCCGCCA
>NT_176489.1:509-720 GCF_000188095.3 Bombus impatiens
AAATCGCGGTGGTTTCGTCGATTTTGACGAATAGTAGCCGTCATTCCCCTCCCGTTGAAGATGTTTCGACGTTAAAGCGCTCGTTCAGCTCCATTTTACACTGCAAACGTGTTTGTCTACCGTTTAAGCGTCGAAACAAGCAGAATAGTTCGCAATTCGCGATGATATTGTCGATTTTGACGAAAACTAGCTGTAATTTCGACCAATCGCG
>NT_176490.1:0-598 GCF_000188095.3 Bombus impatiens
AGAAACCTACAGAAAAGTAACTAAAGCGCTAAAGGAAAAAAACGCTGAACAAACGCTAAAACAAACACAAACAAAATATGCGAGGAATTGGCCACGATCGGACACCAGGTAAGAACGATCAACAACATAACCAGATTTGACACTAAG
The DNA here is from genome assembly GCF_000188095.3 of Bombus impatiens. Classification (NCBI taxonomy): domain Eukaryota; kingdom Metazoa; phylum Arthropoda; class Insecta; order Hymenoptera; family Apidae; genus Bombus; species Bombus impatiens. Next base: position 148 of record NT_176490.1, read on the forward strand.
CAACCACTACCCTTATTCCTAATAGAGCTAGAACCGAAGAGCAACAACAAAGAAATATTTGAAATTAAAAAAATCTCAAACACAATAATCACAGTCGAGCCACCCAGACACAAAAAAGACATACCACAATGCATGCGGTGTCAACAATACGGACACACAAAAAACTACTGCAACAGAAACCCGGCGTACGTCAAATGCGCAGGGAAGCACCTAACAGTGAACTGCCCACACACGGGAAAAATAAACGACGTAAAGTGTCACAATTGCGGTGGAAATCACCCAGCCAGCTACAAAGACTGCGTAGTCAGAAAACAGCTACAAAGCAAACTTTTCCCGCCGATTCGAAACAGGACACACAGCAATCTCCACACGCAACAGGACAACACGAAATCTATGCCAACACCAAGTACACAGTACGTAATGAACAATAACCACACCAACACCAACACCG
>NT_176490.1:3418-3755 GCF_000188095.3 Bombus impatiens
ACAGATATACCAACTAATCAAATCATACCTAAGCAGCAGAAGCTTCATAGTAAAAATCAAAAACACACACTCGGAAGCTAAAGAAATCAAGGCAGGAGCTCCGCAAGGAAGCGTCCTAGGACCAATTCTATATACATTATACACGGCCAACATACCAACAACTAACAACAGCAAAATACTGATATTCGCGAATGACATAGCTGTACTAGTCAGGCACACTAACCCTGCAACAGCAGTTACATTACTACAAGAACATATCACAAAAATAGAAAAGTGCCTTCAAGCAAAAGAAATCAAAGCAAAGCCCGAAAAATGCAAACACATTACATTCACACTG
>NT_176491.1:0-40898 GCF_000188095.3 Bombus impatiens
AGCCTTACTGACGAGTCCACCGGTAGTCCCGGGACGAAACGCAACTCCCTCTCTCTTCTTATCCGCCACACATAGTATACTCATTGATATGCAGAACATTTTCCAATAAAAAATCAAAACACTTGCTGTGTTTTCTACAAGCATTCTTCGATTGCACAATTTATTAATTTTGGAAGTGCTACAAGTTTATACATGACCCTGAGAAAAGAAATTGGTCTAGATAATTCCCAAAAAAGATATTTTTATAATTTAAACACACAGAGACGCGAAAAAATTAAATATAAACTGTAGAAATGTTTCAAAACAAAGCAAAATAGACCAACGCCATTTTTAAAATAAACGATCCATATCTAATAAAATATTATGTAATGAGAATAACTATTTTCTATGTGATAACAATATACTATAATATTTTCTTTTATCTAAATCAGAACCGTGCTTCACTTTTGTAATTACTAACAATATATATTATTCCTAATTATTTCTACGTTTTAAAACACTATTACTTTTATATAATTTATACATATGTAGCGGCACATGAGCCAGAGAATAATTCGAATCATGTTGTTTTGCCTCGGGGTATCAATATCGTTAGGATACACATAATGTAATAATTAATAAACTCCGGACAAAACAATGTCACAGCTACGTGCAACCGTCAAATAAACTCGAATTTAAATTTTCGGGTTCTCCCCCGACCAGTTTAAATAAACGGACGCGATCGTAAGAGTTCAGTTATCAGTCAGTCTCGAACGATCTTATTACCGATTTATACACTGTCTTTAGCGAATCTGTTAGTACGAGCATCTTAGCGAAAATTGTCTGTATTTATTTATTTATTATTTTAAATACAATTGACGGTTTCAACAGCGAGTTATCTCATCATTCGAACCACACGGAGGCCAACCATTCTCCTCACATACGTATATCACTTCAACATTTTTTCTAGTTTTATATTAACTTTGCGAATGAATTTTACAGTAATTGAAATCCTGCGTTTCGTTATTAGAAACAGTCTATTATATGACCTTATTACTTATTTTCATTGTACAGCTGCTTAATGATAATAAATCGTAATAGGAAAATTAGGAGGGAGATGTGCGCTTTAGAAATTTGATACTATATGTCTAAGCTTTGCAATGGGAAAAATTTTTTACGCTAGATATTTTTAATAGACTATCTTGTTCTACCATCCTTATTTAGATAAAATAGAGTTTTAATGTACATCAACCTTAAACAATTGAAAATAAAAGTCTCTTTTCTCAGGAAATCCCGGACGTTTCGCTTGCAGGAGTGATGCTGCACCGAAAAAATTTCAATTTTCGATGACTATATATAATTACTTACTAAAGAAATTTTCTGGACATTCCAATATGTCTATGTCACATGAAATATTTTAAGGCTTGACTAGCAGCTTAATGAGATACGATTGTCATGATTGCATTGGTAAAATTTAAAATCAATCTGGAAATGTATATAGAAATACCAAAATATTTATCGCGAAGATATATTTAATAAAAAATTTGCATTCAGGTATCTGAGATATACAGGGTGGTTGGTAACTGGTGGTACAAGAGGAAAGGGGGTGATTCTACGCGAAAAAAGAAGTCGAAAATATACAATACAAATTTTTCGTTTGAGGCTTTGTTTCCGAGAAAATCGACTTTGAATCCGAGAAAATCGACTTTATCGACTTTGAATTTTCGCTCGGTACGCGTGCACTTTACCACGTCTCGTTATAACGGATCTCACTGTAGATCGTTGTCTCGATGGAAAAATTAAAAAAAAAATTTTTTCCCGCTTGTACCACCACCAGTTACCAACCACCCTGTATAAGTACGTTATAATAAATGTTAAATATGATCCCACTGAAAATTGTGGTTTATTAATGTAATGGCTAATCCACTATCAAAATATTTTTCTGATGTCTGTAAAATATATACTTGCACCAGATATCTCGTAATTTTTATATTGAATATTTTCAAATTTGTCTCAAACTTTACCAATAGAACCGCGATAGCCGAGTCTCATATCGGTGGTAATTTCTTAATTGTATAGTGTTAATTATATTTTAAGCCTCCTTCTCAAGATTATTTTAGTTCCTCCCTGTTCCCTAGATACCACAATGTAAAATAAAAGAAAAGTCAGCCAGATTCAGCTATGTTGCCCTTCGTATGCTTTCGTTGTGTTTTAGATATTACACGTGTTTGAGAGTGTATTTAGTATTTCTCTCCTTCTGTTTTTCTAAGTAACGATTTGTGACCCAATAATGCCAAAGAGACGCAGATAAGACTAGTAGACAAGAAATTGTGCAGGAAATTGTCCAAAGTGCAGAAGAAATTGAACGATTCACAGAACGAAACAGATAGGCCATCTACATTACGCGACGAACGAGAAAACGTTGTATCGATAGCTTATCCGCCTGTTTTACATGCTTAACATCGCTAAATCGAATTTCCTGTTACGGTTGAACACTAACCTTACCAGGCTCGGTGAAATGACCGGTTTCAAAATTTAATTTAAAATTGTACATTCATCCTTATTTCTTTTGTTCATCTGATTTTACGTAAATTCTCATATTAACACGAATTGAGAAATTGATTAATCAGACAATATAAGAATTTAGATAAAGCTAGGCGAATAAAAAAAAATAACAATGAATGTACAATTTTAAATTAAATTTTGAAACCGGTCATTTGACCGGGCCTGGTAAGGTTAGTGTTCAACCGTAACAGGAAATTCGATTTAGCGATGTTAAGCATGTAAAACAGGCGGATAAGCTATCGATACAACGTTTTCTCGTTCGTCGCGTAATGTAGATGGCCTATCTGTTTCGTTCTGTGAATCGTTCAATTTCTTCTGCACTTTGGACAATTTCCTGCACAATTTCTTGTCTACTAGTCTTATCTGCGTCTCTTTGGCATTATTGGGTCACAAATCGTTACTTAGAAAAACAGAAGGAGAGAAATACTAAATACACTCTCAAACACGTGTAATATCTAAAACACAACGAAAGCATACTGGTAAGGTTAGTGTTAATGCAGGCTACCTGTGAGCTAATGAACTAATGAGCTTGCACGGCAGGTTAGTCTTATGCAATGAATTTTCACGAATAGCAAAACAAGTAAGAACATAGCTTGTGGGCAAACTAATAATATCAACATTGGGAAAAATAGTGACACGGTTAACAACAATATCTATTTGTAACTTTATAACAGAAGAAGAGAATATTCCACCCGAGAACCAGACGAACCAGGATCAAATCCAAATATTGAGTGAGGAAATTCTGGAAATGGAAGATTGATCTTCATCCGTCATTTAAATCAAGATACAATTACTGGACAGCTAATGGAATCTTCAGGAAAATTAAAGATGACTTATTGGCAAAATATTCTAAATCAAAAGACACGTGTATGTTGGATAATCAACAGTTAGCCACATCAATCCTCATAGCGATAGACTCAGGCCTTTTAATGTTAATGAATGTTAAAGTCTATATAGAAAAACTAATTCTCGTTCAAAGATTAAATGATGCCGCTAATTTAGTAACACAGATTCACCACAATGAACGTAACTCTAAAAGGGCCTTTATACTCCCAGGAATTAGCAAGAAAATAAAATCTGTTGTGAACCTTAATATTAATTAGAAGAATTTTTATTTGGAGCCAGTCGGACAAAACAAAAGAAGCCTAAGCAATAGAAAAATTATCCCAAAATGTAAAGAATCAATCAGCAACAAAGCTACTTAGCCAAACGTTAAACAGAATGTAAACTACAAAAGCTTGCTGGCGAGAAGGCCGCTTACCAGTCAGACAGCGTCATCAAACAACCGAGGCCAGAGTAGTTCCCGGATATTATTCAGACCGACAGGCAACAATACTACCCAAAGGGACAGAGTGATCGAGAGTCCAAGTCCAAGAGCGAAACCAAATAAACGTACGTATCTCTGCCAGATTAAAATACTTCTTGTCGGACTGGCAAGAAATAACTCGAGACAAGCTTGTCCTGAATTGTGTTCGAGGTTACAGAATAATATTTCGTTCGAAGGAAGTCCAGGAACATCCTCCAAAAGTGAATCTTAAATCAAACGCGGAAATTAGTAATCGCGAAAAGGCTATTAAATTGTTACTAACAAAAGATACGATATATATAGATTTATTTTCAACCTCAAGAAATTAAGTAAGTTTATATCGCCAGAACATTTAAAATTAGAAGATATACGTGCGACAACGAAATTGGTGTTTCCCGGTTATTGCATAACATTGATAGATTCAGGAAACGCTTATTATTTAGTCCTCATAATATTAGTGGGTGGAAATGGTCGATTATATACCTGTCAGACTAATTCTGCTATATTTCGTAATGCTATTGTTTAGCCAGGATGATTAAGCTGCCAAACCATAAATCTGCATGTTCATTGTAACATTTTTTGAATGGACCAAAAACTGAAACATCTAACGACTGAAGGCGGTAGGTAGTGCGTGGTGGTAGTGTAGGTAGCATTATTCCATTATCTTGGGAAAGAAAAATACATTGCAGAGAGATGTGACTTTTATGGTTAAACGAATCAAAAACGAGAGGACATTTTCCACCTTTAGTGCATTTTACCATGCTGAATGATTTGAGATAATTAATATAATTTTCCTCTGTCAGCCTGGGGAAGGGTGCTCCTTGTGTAGTATAGTCCAGTTGGTGGAGGGAAAATGAAGAATGGGGCAATGGAATTTCCTAAAACATAAATTGTTCAACTTATTGTGACTAAAGGAACTACGTTCAGGAGACTTGGTTTTGGAAAATTGTTTTCGTCCTTCGTAGCTTATTACTTTCCATGGCTTGTGTACTGTGGTCATTTCAGTTTCGTCCACGTCGTACACCGATTCTGGACTAAAAGTCTTTTTCAATTATTATTTACAAATTTTCATAAAAATGGGACACATTATGTTTATTAAATGCAGTCGCCCTATTTAAACTAATTGCTTCGGAAATACAAAGAGCTGAGAGTTCCGAAACATACAGCCTCGAAACCAATCATACGATGTGGCTACATTTTTTATCCAATTTTTGGGAATATTTGACTTATTTTCTTCCGCAAATAAAAATGCAAATTTCTTCGTTGCAACTGGTGAAAGACCATAATCAAAATTTGACGAAGATAATAGATATACTGCGAGTAATGTTTCTTCTTCGTCTCTAAATATTACGAAATTTCGATAAAAAGAAAACTATATTTTCGTTATTTTTATATTTAACTACGTATCGAGATAATGTCAGTTTATCAGTTTTGAACTTTTTAACTTTATTGGTTTATTTCCATTAATAACTTCAAGAATAGCGCTTCTAATCAGTATTTTAACAGCGTTTGATCCGGAACTGAAAGTATCAAAAGTTGGCACGTAAGTGTAATATTGAGCGCATTTTCAGGTAAACTTAATGACAGTTCATAAAAATCAGTGCGCAATGAGAAAAACCTTATACGAGTGAAGTCGAAACTTACGTTTCTCGGCACAAAAATGCAGTTTCTATAATAAAATAATTTCAGATTGATAAATTCGCTTGAAACAATCGTAATCTAACTTGATCTACAGAGAGCACTCTATGTTAAAGCGTAAGCTCATCTTTCGTTTTTTACGTAGGAAACTGAAAAACGTATCGATAGTCCCCAATCTCCTCTAGTTATTTACAAAGCGAATGGTCTCACCGATGTCAAAGAGCTTGAAACATGTTACCAGGGTCAACATTCTGAATAACTTTCCCCCATACATGTTACCGTCGCTCGTCTTTAGTTTCCGAGGTATTCATAAAAGTTTCTGTTTCGGCAATATGATTTTAATAAACGAATAGTCGCTTTACTCACTATCATAGCTGAAGTTGTTACTCAATACCTTAACTTGTTTTACAGTAGCGTTAGCGACACGGTGGCCGAATGATTATTTGACTTAAACCTAATCCATTAATTTTCCTTCCTTATGTGACTTGAAAATAATCATCTGTCACGTCCCGCGCTGCGCACGCGCCGTAACGTAGACTAAAACTACCAATAGCGCGAGTGAGCGTTGCAATTTGAAATTTAAATAAACTTTAACAATTTGTATAGAAATCAAATTCGAGCCTCACAACCCCCACGGAATAACCCGTCACCTGACGACCCCTCCACGGTAGACCTAATTATAAATAAGCATAGCGACATAGAAGAGAGAGAAATAATTCCTTAGTTCAGAGTAGTTAATTCCTCAGTTCTGTGTGATTAGTTCCTCAGTTCTTGGTGATTAATTCCTTGGTTCTTGGCGATCAGTTCCCCAATTCTTGGCAAGTAATTTCTTTGTTCACAGCAATTAGTTCTCAATCCCTTTAGCTCTTAATTTCTCAGTTTCTTTACCTTTCAATTCTTTCAATTCTTAGTTCCTTTAGCTCTTAGTATTTGCTCTCAGTTCTTAAGTTCTTTAGTCCTTTAGTTCTTTAGCTTTTAGTTTTTTGTCTCATTTGTTCCCAGTTCTTATCAGTTTTGTTAATCGACGTGTTTGTATTTGTCAATTTGTAAATTATTAAAAATCAAATAAATTAAAATCTTATAATTAATAAGAGTGAAAACGTATCGCGAACGATTGTAACTTTGAGTATTAGAAATTTCAACGACAATTCTGTCAATATCCAATTAGAATTAGAATAAACATTTGTTGTGAAGAATATTTGTCTAATAATATAATAGGATTAAGCGAACATTTATTTTCACCAACTTTGATCCTCTCCCGTGCCAGTACTCCTGCGCGTAGCAGGTTAGCCGAAACGTGGAGTTTAATTGCCAATCGCATTAAACGTCAGACAACGCTACCATTTAATCACGCAGTAAGGATGCCAACGCTACCATTTAATCTAAATTGAAAAATTAACGGCAACACAACCAAAACGAACCAAACAAAAACGTAACACATCGACAACGAGTTATCATCGACAAGCGGTATGTAAAATGTACGTGCGCCGTGAGGCAACAATAAAGTGCGATCGTAAATCGAACTGAAGATTGTTGCGAATATCTCGGAAACAAACCAAGCGAAGTATAGTGAAAACTTGTTCAGAATGTTGACCTTGTCAACAGATTTCAAGGCTATTGAAATCGGCGAGGTTGTCTGCTTTAAATAATTATTATTGATTCTATTACATAATGACGTCAGACTATTTTTGGTGTGTCGAAAGTACAAAAAAGATTTCGATATGAACCTTCCAATTGATAAGTGGCATAAATCTGGCTTATAATTGACAAGTGGCTTTTATGTTGAAAAATGTAAGCGTCGATTTTACATCGTAAATAAAGTGATTGTAAAAGTATTTGGAATAATGATTTAGCTCTAGGCTTTGTACTTGCACTATTGTTTTATGCAATGTCTGAACTTACACCACTGTTACATTCGACTAAAGCAACCTTGTATCCGATAACCTTTTCATATGCAGCACACTGATGGAGATCATTCACATTGATATTAACTTCCGCGTTCTAAAACTATTCAGTGTCATACTAGCTTTAGTATCAGCATTATTAAGATATATTTGTTGGCAATGAATAACGTAAACTCAAATGCTATATAAAGCCGAAAAAGAGTAAGAAATAGTGATAGTTGAGGTAGGGATGTCGCTAAAAAACTTCGAAATTCGGAAACAGAATGTATAAACCGGAGTAATGATATAGCTCTTGAGAAGAAATTCGAAAATAAAAATTGTGGGTGCAAAAGAAAAATGTAAAAACGTTATTCATGGAGCAATACGGAAAAATAATTTCCAATTTTTCCAATAATTTTTGGGAAATGGGACTCTTTGCAGCGCAAAATGCATACCTTTGTGGATTTATACAGAGTGTACCTATAAAAAGAAGACGACCATAAAATGGAAGTAGATGCCTGAAAAGTAGCAATAATGTATACTATTCGCCAAATATTGATGATTCTATTATCACTTTGTGTATTTCTTATAACCTTTTGCTATATCGGAAGGTAAAACTACTTCCGGTAGCTTTAAGCTACAACAAAGGTAAAACAGCAGATCCGCGAAACCTCAGTGATGATCTTATTGACAAAGTTCTCCTACCACATGAATACGATCCTAATCGAAAATATCCGAATGAAAATTTGAATGTCCGGAAAATGTATATATTGTATACAAAAAACTGAATTAAATATACTATCAGTAAAAGAGCACACGTGTCGTTATATATTTAATATCAGTTTTAAAATGCCATGGAAAGAAACATGCAAAAAATGTGATGAATATAAAATTAAACTAGATACAGAAAATAAATCAAGAAGCTATAAAAAATCATTGCTATGTAAGAAGATGCGGAAAAAGCAAGACGTTGCTGAAAGTTCCAGATAATGTCGGTTGAAAATATAGGATTCTTTTATATTTGGGATGAAACAATAAGATCAACAGGCTGGCAAGATATAATATCATACTTGTAGTATCGGGGAGAAGGGGCCAAGAATCGTCGAGCTAACTACAGACAATGTCGCGAGAGCCGAGGCGCTGTCGGCTCCATCAATGCATTACCTGGTCCTTCAGGTAAATAGCTTTGCCGAAAAGACCTACGTGACCCTGGCTACGAGCGTCTGTAGAACACGTGTGCGGTGGGCCTAGCAAAAGACAATAGAGTGCTAAAACGGCCAGAGAGAGGCAGTCGAGAAGCAGAGTGCGAGCTGAGCGGATACGGAGTGTGAGTCGGCGTACGACGATATTGTAGTCTGTCCTTTTGTTATTAAATATCACTTATTAAAATACACTAAACTTTGAACTCTACCATCATCACTTGTCCTTACTCTAAGAATCCACCAGTTACTACATACTTATATAAATATATCGAAACTATAGCTGGTAAGAAAGATAAGATAATTATTTATAGAGACACATATACTCAACAAGATCGTAACATGAAATTAGCTTAATCTCTGTTAAAATTAGTTTAAAGTAATGATATAATAACAAAAGTTATAATATCGGGTCATTCATTTTTATCAAATGATTCGGATTTTGGATGTGTAGAATTTGCAGCGCACCGTTCTATTTACGTCCCTGGAGATTGGTGCTATTGTATGAAAAGCACTCGACATTCCAACAAGTTCATCGTTTGTGAAATTTTTTCAACTAAACAGTTAGAACGAGTAATAACGAAGCGTAGCAAGAATACAGCGGTACAAACTATAAATTGGCTCAACATTCAATGATTGCGCTATGAACGGGAGAAACAATTTGATATTTTTTTAAAACTACAATTTCCCCAATGTTGAGTTTGAAATATTAAATATTTAGTGTCCTTGGTGTGATAATCAATCTCAGTTGAAAAATATACAACAGAAGAATTTATATCCATTTGTGCGTTCTGTTCCTACGATTAAAATGAAGGACTTGCTAGATTTGTTATAATTTATTCCACCGATTCATCATACATTTTTCTAAGCATTAAAGGCTAATGAGATCGTAGATAGTGATGACGAATCCAGCAACAAATGAGTTTCTTTAGTATATTATAATACATTAAATACTCAATGTACCAACTCGTATACTATGATTACTGGAAAGTGTCGACTTTTTTGTTGTAGTGCTTTGAAAATAACATTTGTATAAATTACGATCATCAACACTTCAATTGCCATATGGCATAAGTCACATTTTTACAGAGAAGTGATATCACGAGTCAGTGGAATAATGGCACTTGATTATTCGTTACATTCCCGTTAGTTTATTACTGAAAGGAATGTAGTTTTTTTCAGTTATGTTATTATAATTACTAGTCTTTTTGTCCTTATAGTAAAGCCACATTCTGTTGATAATTTTAAATAAAGTATTACACGAAAGTGGAATTTTCACAAAACTAAGAATAGAAAGTTGATACATTTGTCAACTAAGGAGCTCAAATATCCTTTCTATTGTGGTTTTGCATTCTTAGATTTTCAGTATTTCTAACATTGAAACAATTTTTTAACAAACAATTCCTCAAGCTATAACCTTTTAGAACTGATAGTTTTTAGGAAAAGTGAAATATCAAATTTTCGTAGTATTTTGATTAATTCTGAGAAAGTAATTAAAACATATCATACGTATACTTTTGGCAAATAATAGGTAGGTGCGATAGCTCTATCGACAGTTAAATAGAAAGTAGTAGATCACAAAATGATGGGACTTTGTTTATTTTATGACAACAATCGGAGCGAGAAGATGTTCACGATTAAAGTTCGTAAACGTCATTGTATGTTGAAATGAGTTTAATTAAGAGAAGCTCCATACCGTTGTGATATAGCCCTGAAAAAATATTTATCAAGTGTACAGTGGTAAAGCTATAAATGTAAGACTATGCTAACGATGATTTATTCATCTCTGATCCGGAGATATTTTACTTCAAGACCAACTACGATTAAATAGTCGAATATTTACAGATTGAGAGGAAGTCAAACTCGCTATTAATGATTCCACAGACTCTAAGAATCAATAATTTGTTGTAAGAGGTATTATGTAGTTAAGAAATAGATGGAGAAGAGTCGTAGAACTAAATGCACAATACCTAGGTACACAGGGAATAAATGAAAATATTAGATCATTTCCTAAGCGGTCATGTGTAAACAATTTTAAGACGTAGAAATTTTATTACGTTTATATTAGAATTAAGTTTTATCTGCTGTATTGTTTTCAATTGGCTTTTTAAAAAAAATTTAACATTTTCGTGCTAAATTTCCTGTTACCACTTTGACGCTATTTTCGCTATTTTGTTTAATTTCCAATTATATCATTTTAAATAACTTATCCAATGTGTACAATTGACAACCATCATAAAATAAGTACATACGTAAAACAAAGTTCCGTCCCATTCAGTAGTATTGATCAATACTGTATAATATTTTTAAGCCTTCCATTTGTTAATTGTAATTAAATCTTATGAATTCAAAATACAAAGAAATAAACAAGATTTCTTATGGAAATTTGTTATAATTATTGAATTGATATTATTACAAGATGCAGTTTCCACGAGTTCTATTTTAAATTAATCGCTATAGTTGCACTTATCTTTAAGGATATAAAGGTATTCGAAAATGAACGAGTCTTAAAAGCGACAAATCGATATACTAAGAACAAGGATTTCATAACAATATAAAGCGTTAAATTTATTGCGAGGGGATCAGTCCCGAATAATTTTCCTGCTTGTGAGGGAGAAAGAAAGGGATTTTAAAGGCGAGCGGTTTTCGAGGCATTCTCGTCGACCATCATCGTATGAGCGTAAACAGACGAAGACCCCGGAGAGCCGACGGACTGACGCCAAGAACCTCACAGTACGAGACGCCCATGTCGCTTATAGGTTGGTTCGGACACGGCCAGTACAATAGGCAAGGAATTTAATACCTTGCGGTGTGTAGAACACCAAAATTTACTCCGGTAGTTGAGTAAAACGTTCCAGTGGCTAAGACAAGTAACAAGTAATATTGTAACTTACCGTGTGTGAACATTAAAATCTAGTCAAGTAGTTTAGTGAAACTTTTAGGTTTTCTGGTAAAGTAGACCGCAGCTGGTTACACTTTTTCAAAACAAGAATGTTTGAGGTGACTGTATAAGCACAAACTATTCTTCGGACAATTTCGGATATTTCTTGTAATTAATAAGGAAGACAAAACATTTTGGAGGAATTGAAGGAGATAAACAAAATCGTTAAATTTTAGGTTTCTGTCAAATATTAAAAGCAAACACATGTATATAATATTATGGTAGACAATGTTTTCATCAATGTAATATTAATTGCTTGATATTGGTCATATATATATGTCGGAAATGAGAGGACAGCGGGACTTTCCGTCTGGAATGTTGGTAAAAACCTCAATACCCTAGTCCAGACTTTTACTATAGTTACACTTAAGCAATAAAAACAAGAAATAGATGTTCCAATCTGGCTTTATGACGATGGGTTCGGGCTCGAGGTGACATAGCGGGTCACTAGACGTAGCCACGGTCACGGGAAGGACGTGTACCTGACAGAGGGATAGAATGATTATATGGCTCCCCTTAAAAACAAAGATTGACCCGAGAGGTGGGGAGAGGAATATATAAGGACAGTTCCACTTTGAATTTTTTTTTTTCGCTCTTCTTCTTTCTTTGGCTTGGAGATCCTGCAGATAAGTTTACTTGTACGTGGAGTCATATGTGTATCACATCGCATTCGTCATCCCATTGACCGTGGATTCGTTAACGAACCTGAGGCCATTGTCGCTAGCTTCGCAAGTGCCTAATCGCCGTGATTTGCTGTCAAGATTTGTAATAACCCCATTATTGCAATAAACTAATACCTGTGTTGTACCGTATCAATGGCTAATCCCCGTGAAGATTCATTTGCCGCCCATAACCGTACTCCTAGTGCTAACCCGACATCAGAAGTGAGATCAGAGCAGTTTATAACAGTGGTGGAACGGCTTGCAGCCATCGTGAGTCAGTTAACTCAGCCGAGGGAGAAAAGACAGAGTGCGGAACCTGTAAATCTAGTGCTACCACGTTTTAACCCCGAAACCGCCGGCACCGACCCAGCCGCGTGGTGTGCGACTGTTAGTGTGATTACGGAAAAAAGGCATCTACCAGGCGACGAGTTATATCTTGCTATAAGTCGTGCTCTGGAGGGTACTGCAGCACGGTGGTTTACGCAAGTTCCGGTCCGGAGTCTTACTTGGACAACATTTACGGAGCATTATGGTGGGTCGGAGACGGCAACCTCAACGCTAATGAGGATGTACAATGAATCACCGCTGAAGGACGAAATCACGGGGGCTTTCGGTGCCCGTCTTCAGATCGTCTTATATGATCGGCGAAATATATACAATCTAGCGACAGGCGCATAGTTCTCATCAAGCAGCGAGTTTTAGAAACGTCGATTCGTCTTCGGTCCGTTACTTTATCCACACAGAGAAGGTAGCATTCGTGATGATCATAGGAACAAACGGTGGCGTGACCCGAGCGTAGTGGGAGACAAAGAAAAGACAAAGAAAAAAGATCAAAGGGCAATCAGTATCATTTGAGGATTCAAACGGAATGCATCGAGAGGTTTTGGCGAGAAAAATTAAATTGCTTAGTCTACCGAATACCTCGAGAAATATCACAAAGTCGGGTCGAATTCCTGTATCAGACTAATTGCATTTGTTATTAAATAATTTGTGACGTGCTCATTATAATATTAAATATTGTTAAATATACCAGTTTATATTAACTCTGTTAGTTCAGTGTTAAACTCATTCTAACCACCTCTGTTATCTTAATCGAATCAGGGGACCGACTAATTCGCGGCGTCGATTATTAGAATCGTAGCGAGAATTTACGCCTCTCGCTGACGCGTATTCCTCGCGACCGCGTCTCTCCGCGAACAGTCGTACCAATATACGATTTGATCCACTGAGCGTGGCACAAGAAATTCCGTCTGTCCCTCAAATCTGACCGAAGCAGGTAACAGTGGAGCTGGCGTGCAAAGTCACAATAACGGTCGTAATCTAATTTCATTCACGACTAAGATCGTGATCTTTTATCCCAAGTGAATTTGCTCATCGTAATTCTTGATCTTAATTGAATTATTTCTGATAAAATACTCTAACATAGCTTGCATTAAAACATCTGCATATAACGTAAATTTAAGATGTTCTCTGCACATGACTTAGCTATATATATGTCGTATCATCGTCGTAATGCGGGTCCGGACCGCTATCGTAGTAAGGATTTGGGGTATGTAATGAACCTTCACTGGAACTATCCATCTTCTTACACAGTTGAAGTGATCTTTATTGACACAAATAAGGATATTACAGAGTTGACAAAGAATCGCGATGATTAGGCACTAGTGGCACTGGTTTAAGACTCTATAACGAACCCGCGGTCAATGGGATAGTAGGTTTACTTCTTCGTCAAAGTCTAAGTTGGAATTTATATCAAACGTGGAGTAATCACAGATAGTAAGGCGTTAGTTAACTCGTTAATGAACTCGTACACGAGAGAGAGTGTCTCCTCGTCACGGTGACGCTGTCGAGGAATACTATGATGGGGTGTGTCTAAGGGCACGAAATCATCGGATTCATGGAGAGATGCCTTCATTCGGGAAGTGAGGGAAATTGACATTGCTGTTAATTGGTCAATTTCCATGTTGGTGGTTAGAGAAAGACGCTAGCCGCCCTTGAGGGAAAGTTGCTAGCGGGAAGCGTCGTTCGTGAGACAAATAGATTTCTCCTATCTTCCCATAGTTTATAAAGACTGCTTGTCCGACATATATATGTTGGAGATGAAAGAACATCGGGGCCTTCCCTTTGGAATTCTTCGGAAAATCCCCAATGTTTTAGTCTCTATAATTTAACTCAATTATAATTGCCCGAGATTTGTGATAATGAGCTTGGGCTCGAGGCGACAACAAGTCGCCGAACGTAGCCGCGGTCACGGGATGAACGTTTTTACCTAACAGAGGTATGGAGTAATTCTACAACTCTCCTTAAAAGAAATAGTTGTAGCGGCACGCGACAGTAAACATTCCAACGGTTTCTGTCTTCTTTCTATTCTTCGGGCAAGATGATTATCAAATGTCGATGCATCTCCACAGTACATGTTCAGCTACCCGCTATAAATCTTAGGATTTAGTTAACTAAGATCCTTCAAATGGACAAACAGTTTTTTTCGTAACAGTCCCTAAATCTACCACCTACTACGGGAAGATACGGGAAATCTGCTTTTCTCACGAACGACGCTTCCCGCTAGCAACTTTTTCTCAAGGGCGGTTAGCATCCTTCTTCAACCACCGACATAGAAATTAACCAATTAACAGAAACGTCCATTTCCCTCACTTCCCGAACGAAGACTTTCCTCGACGAATCAGATGATCTCGTGTCCTTAGACACACCCCATCATAGTTTTCCTCTGCAGCATCATCGTAACGGAAAGTTATTCTCTCGTGAGGTCTCATTAGCGAATTACATAGCGTCTTCACGATCAGTGAATACTCTATGTTCTAACAAAGAGTTAGTTTAGTTATACTTCCACCGTAGCCAAGCAAATCGAGTACGACTTAGACTTTGGAAGAAAGTACATTTGTTGACCGCGAATTCGTTATCGAACCTAAGACCATTGTCATTAGTGTCTAATCACCGCAGTTCTTGTCAATTCTGTAATATCCACACTTGTACTAATAATCATATTTGTACTAGTAAATATCTTCTCTATTGCATAATAATAACGTCTAATCTAAATGAAGATTCGTTACAAGCCCGTAACCTTAATTTTAATGTGAACCCGACATATATATACATGACTTAAGTATATTTCATTTAATATTAAAAGTAGGAAATAATTCAATTTTCCTTTCTTTATGTTATATCAGTATCTTAAAGAGCAAAATATTAGTTCGTCCTTTCGATTTTAAAATCGTAATATTTCTTTGATATCGCTGATATAAAATATATGGGTTTTGTGACACGTACAAAGAACAGTTATGCTCTGCGCTAATCAGAAGCGATCACGAAAAATCACAAATCATTGAAAAAAATCACAATGATCAAGAACGAACGTGATCGAATCACTTGTGACTCACAAGTAGCATTTCATGCCATCTCTACATAGTATATTTGGGAAGTGCGCCGATTCTAGAGCAAATGTGACAAACTATTAATGCCGAGTTGATTAACGCCGAGTGGCGTGGAAAAGACTGTCCTGTTCTCCTACTTGGCCAAAAAATATAAAAGTTTGAATCTATTCGATTAAGCCTTATTAATACTACACTACTGGACGTGTCTGAACGTTGAATAGTAAGTTACCTATTTGTCACTTGTGCCTTGAAGGCTGGTTCAGACACGACGAGTTCAGTAGCAAGTGGCAAGTGGTCCGTCCAAACACATCGAGTAATTTGAAGTAAGTAATTATCGAGTAACCAGTTGCTACTAAACGGCTTGGCAAATACATAGGAAGTGTCCGGTCGGTAGAGTTTAGTTTTCGAAATCACGAGAAATGGACAGACGATGAGCGATAATACACAGTGTTATCAGAAACACTACTCAAATGTTACTAATAGGTATTGCAGAAGAAATTGATGAAGAAAGGAACGAAACAAAGCGTGTGTGGACTACAAGATGAATGAGTAGAGGAGATTCGTTAGAAGCTTCGACTAGTCTTTTGAAAGAATTAAAAATTGAAGATCTTAAAGAATATTTTGTCACATTGAGAGTGTCAGAAAATATTTTTTATTTATTGTTGAACAGAACGAAAGTCCACATTCAACAAAGAGATACATGTATGCGATAAACTTTGTTTTTATTAATTATTACTAATTATTCTATCGGGCAGTATAAACATGTTTATTAGGTAATTAGATAGCTAGGTTTTCATTTGAACTGTTTTTCAAGCATATTTTATTTTTGTTAAATATTACATAAATTAATATAAATTGTTTTATCAAATAAAGTATACTGTAACGACTGACTAGTAGTATCGGTACTCCTGGATGTTGATGAATCATTTTGTGCATGCTAACGCTCCATTGATGAAGGTGACGGCGAAAAAAATCTATTCGTTGTCATATGTGATATATTTTTTGGTTCTGATTCCATTTAAGTGTATCTGTATATGTTGCCGTACCTACAGAGTAATTTCAAATGGTATTGCCTTTAAGGTATTTGTAGCGTAGATTGATTTCCTTATAATTTCTTTGAAATTTTCGTGATACGTCATTCAATATATTATCTATACACAATTCAATTTTTAGAGAGCATAGCCTTACCGAAATAGAAATATTCATCTTCAAAAGTGAAAGATTAAACACGTAATCGCTATAGTAATACAGCGCAAAAATGGCACTTTTATTAATTACAGAAAAATCGTTCTTATTGTACAAAATTGTTAAAAAAATAATATGTTGTGTAAAATAACTAGAAGCGTGTTTTTGTAAGAAAAATTAGCTCTCGCTTCATTTTTGAATGAAATAATGCGAATATCGGTAATTTCGACGTCCCACATGCCGTATGTATATTACAATGTGGAGTTGCCGTTATGTTGATTTCTGAATTGTTTGTTAGTATGCGTGCGTAGAAAGTACGGACAGCCAGGAGACTTCATCCTGAATGGCGAATTTTAGACGTTCATGAAGAATATGATTTTGTTTTACTTTTGATGGATATTGTCACACTATAAATACCTTAACTGAAAGCCAATATTTTTTCCAAATATTTACTTCGAATTCATTTTCTTTGATGTCGACCCTATTCTCCTCACTCTTTCATTAGGTCACTGTAGTATAATATTGGATGAAGAAGAAAGATCCAAATTTATGAATGAATTTCCATCATTCTCTTCTTCCACCGAGTCGATTCGTCTGCAGTGTCTGAAAATGAACAGATTGATTGTCTATAACAAGTTAGTTTATTTTTCAGGTGCCAGAGGAAAATAAGTGCACAATAATGGAAAATGGTTTTCGAGAGGAGCGGAACTTCCCCAGTGTTGTGGAACCACAGGTGGATAACATGCGGTTATCAAAGCACCTGTCAAATATAAGAGTTCACACTTTATTTATAAACAGAGCAACACTATTGTACCAATGTCTGTTGTAAATAAATACGAGATAATAGAATATAACTAAATAAATAGATAAATAAATATATAATAGATAGATAGTGGATAATAGGACAATACGAGAGCATATCTATTGTATTTCGTCACTATAATTTATATCAAGCATTGGAAAACAGTATGTTGCTCGGCGACAATGCATTCCCATTGAAAAAAGATAATTACTTAGGTTTTCTGTCGAAACTCAATTAAGTGTCAAACAAAAAATATTCTATTACTGACTCTCTCATCTGAGAAAAATAATCGAAAACACGTTTAGAATAATGACAAACAAAGGAAGATATTAAAAGATAGCCATTTTTAGCATTTCCTGGAGTTGAAGAATTCGTGCAAGAGCTTTAAGAGAATCTCCCAGAGAATAAAAAAATGTTTTTATTATTTTTTCCCGAAAAGCGATGGAAAAGTTGTTGAAAATAGGTCCAAATATGTGAATACAATAGTGATTGAACTCGCCTAAGTATAAACGTTCTATTTTATATTCTTCTCCAGATATTGAAGCATATTGAAAGTAAGTTTAATGGGCAAATCAGCACGTAAATCAATTGAAGGTTGGAATCAAGTAAAACCGCAATATCGTAGCATTGCTATGTGCAAACAGCAGCCAACAACGCAAACACCGATTTCACATCTACATCTGTTCGTCAATACGTATACAAAATATTTTTAAACTACTACAGTGTCGAGAATATAATTTCGTTTCCAGTCAAATATTGTTTGATTCTACGTCAATTTGATATTTCGATAATCAATACAACAAGAAGAATCTCTACCATGACTCGGTACTAACTGTAACGTAAGATGCTTAGTATAAACACTTCTCCGACTGTAAGATGACAAACATCAGAGTTCGCACCTGTGATTCGTAAAAGAAAAGAATTCGTAATTGGTTTGATTGCCGTGAAACTACAATAATAATAATTCTTTATTTCGATTTTTTAAGCCAACTAAATGCATTCCTATAATTATACATATATGTACGTATGTATTTTATATCATTTCTATTTTTAAAACAAATACCACTGCGTTATTAAACTTACAATCGGTACACGTGTTCGTCTCCGGATCGGAGACGAACGATGGAGGCAAAGAACGGTGATCGCATTGAATGTTATTCTCATGTAGCAATGATTTTATGCTGATTTATTAGCCGATTTTTGCATTAATTATTTCGAAAATGATACAATATCCCAAGAGTTTAGATTTATTTTTAACCATTTTCCCATTGTTTTTCGAGAAAGTAATACGGATATTTTTGTTTCTCGAGAGAGTCTTAAATGTCCTGCACGAATTTTCCAAATCCAGGTCATGCCAAGAATGACCATTTTTTAACATTCTTCTGTAGGATATTTGGAAAGCCAGTAGCTTTTTCTTCCGATAAAGCAGATTTAATCGTTAAACTATATTGTGCATTACATAACTGGTTATGATTACAAGAAATACACGTTCGACAATATGAAAATATGAAAATAATTGGGTGTAATTGGAGGAATTCGTAACAACCCCTTGGAATACATACACTGTCTAGAACATTATCGAAGCATTAAAGTCGACGATCTCAAGATTTCTTTTTTTTTTTTTGAGAGGGGAAACTACAATTACGCATGTAATGCTTGGCAAGATGATGGCGCCTCTACTCACTAAAAACCCCTGCTCCACATCTCTCCTCTATCGGTACAAGAACCAACCCTGGAACCACCTCTCGACATTACTTCAGAGTTGGTCTCTCAGGCTGTGCCTTTCATCTTTTCATCTTCCTATTCGTAATCTTATTTGCCTCCCGATGTTCTCCTCCCGGGCTTGTCTAGTTATCACAATTCTCTGACATAGCCCTTGGAATCTCGACCAATATTCTTCGTTACTGACAAACACTTCTATAATATTGTTGGTTGTCAGTATTTCGCCTACGTAGTTTTCCAATAGAGTTCTTTCGTTGATCCACCTAGGGTAATTGAACAACGCATGCTCAGCATCATCACCTTCGACATCACAATCCCAGCATCTTGCGCGGGTCTCTTTCCTAATCGTTTTCCGATATTCATTGAATATACCATGTCCACTCAATATCTGCATGGTATAATGATCAATGTTCCTTTTATTATTCTTAAAAATGCAGGAGTCGACAATCAGCCTCCTGGTCCAATTATCCTCTCTGTAATAGAGCCACTCTTCCCTCCATCCGTTGCTCTATTCTCGTAATCCTTTCTCTTAACACACTCATAGTGCCTCCTGTTCTCGAGCAGGTATCATAACTGTCCTGGTGTCACGTCCTTCGTATCTCGTAATTTTCCGCGCGCGGCTCTGCTTTTTAGTGTATCGGCATTGTGCCCGTAAGTACACACAGTGCTGCGTGGGAAACTGCTCTGTAGGCGGTGGGTATTGGAATTAGCGTCGTCCTTTGCACCTTCTTCAAAATATTCTTATTTTTCTTTATTGCTAGGGCTTTGGCCCATACCGGTGTAGCATAAAGCACCACCGACTCCCAAACTCAACAAAATAGAGTTTCCTAACGGAGTCGGTGGACCCATTGACATTTGGTAATAATGTCCTAATCGCTCCCATTAGGGTATCAGCCTTCCCGCAGACCTTTTCTAGATATAGTGAACATTTTCTGTTATCCAATTGTACGCCAAGGTACTTAATCTCCTGCTTAGTCCTCAAAATAATGTCAATTACCTTGGGGATACGCTTTCCAGTTGCGAACATGTTACAATATTGCAAGAATGGTGTAGGCTTTATCTCAACAAAAAAGACAGATTAGTTGTTACTAGCGCAGTACTCGATCTTTTAATAGAAAGCTATCTCTAGTACCATAAAAGTTAAAGCTACATATCTGTTAAAGGTGACAAATGAAAGTACAATTCGTTACGAAGGTATCTAACTGTCTGAATATTTCGTAGTCAGTTTTTCAAATATAATTGTTTCATTCTCGCTTGTTATACATTTTGTTTCAGTCTCGAGCCACTAATCTATCACTGTCAGAATAGAATGATAAATATTCGTAGAAAATATATTCCGAATTTATTTTCTCCTTTGTGACGTTACAAAAAACATACTAAATACACAATGTACTGTATAGGTATATGTAACAGTGTTGTATAATTGATAATCGTTATATACACCTTTAGAAAGTATCATTTGATTTAATAATTTCTATATTGCTTATCGCGAATCTAAAGCGTTATGTATATACACGTATACTTCCGTCATATCCCAGAGCCAAAGTGTTACTTTCAATCTTCATCTACCCTACTAAATTACTTTTTCATTCATACATTAAATTTTATACTTTTACCTCTACTTTATATCTTTTTCCTTTTATTTCATCAACTCGTTTTAATACTACGTTAAATATCCTTCGAAATAAATATTTTTACCCACAGTCAAAGAGGAAATAGCAAAATATAGCAACAGATATAGCAAAAGAGTCAACAAACATCGAAACCCCCTAATTACTGGATTACTTGATACGTCGGACCAGATCCGCAGGCGGAAGATACACTACCCGTTAGACCTCAACACTAGATTTAATTAGATATTTATATTAAGTAATATTTACTTATTTATAACACTTACTTATAAATTATACTTATCTATAATAAGTATTAACTTATTATAAATAATTAGCCGTCACTGCGCCACGCCAGAAAAAATTACTGAAAATTCTCCATATTACAACAAATATAACATTCTCATGTGCAAATACTCGCTATTTTCACAGACGCAGTAACCGTCACCCATTTTCGCTGGACTCAACCACATGATAATAAAACCCGATAACATGATCGATCGAGGACACGGAGGAGGTGGGACTGGTTGGAGCGAGGCAAGCAAGGACGTTTCGGCTTCGAATTTCACCGCGACAGTTCGAGAAGAAAAAAGAAAGCTGCTGAAGAGGAGGACCAGGGTCATTCGGTGTTCACCTCGTCGCACCCTCGACCGAATTCTAGTTGGGACAACTTTACCATTTTAGTTCACGATACGGCTACCTGTCATTTCCACAATCAACTTGATTTAACGTGCATCGCTTTCACGTAATCGATTCTTTATCTACATAGGTTTTAACTCTCCACCACACCCCTATATACAGGGTGGATTTCTGTGTGGTATTTCTGTGTAGGTAATGACTCCAGCGAAAAAAGTTTCAGATAAAGGTTGAATGCTTTCAAGGAGGACATAATTTTACGTGATTAGTTTTTTTTTTTTATATAGGAAAATGCGCAAATGACATCTGATTTTTTAAATAGAGCTATAGATATTGTTTTACATGTATTCTTCGGAATATTCTACGTCAGAAAGTATCAAGTAACGAATACGATATTAAAACAATTAACAATTCAAGAGACATTTGTAATTAAAAAGTGAGATACTCCATATAAAAATCTGAAATATCTCACAATTTGTTGATTTTATTGTCATTGCAGTTTTATCTACCTATGCTTTGTTAAACAAAATGTTTCGGTAATCGTTGATTATGCACATAATAATCAAAATGTTAATAACAGGCGTTCCGATAATTAATATCATAATTCTTAGAGTTGTTTTTATTTTCTTTGCTATCAATTAGCTATCGATTTGCTATCGATTATTCAGTAATCAGGATCAATTAGTTTTTCCTTAACATAATATAATAATAATATAATAATAATATAATAATAATATAATAATAATAATAATAATAATTTTCTATATTCTTTTTAACATTATTGCGTTATTTATTGTTTTCTTTTTACTTCTTGAGTACTTGTACAGCTATTTATTTCCTCCCAGAAAGTTTCAATTGGATCTAAGCGATCCAACCATATAACTAAGTAAAAATATAGTAAGTACTATCATTTAAGCAAAATGTTTGCATTAATTTATTCATTTCACATTTACTTTCCTTACAAATGCACTATCGGGAACAAATTTCGATTAAGTCTCTATATGTCCCAATCATTGACTGAATTTTGTCTTCGATTTAAGAAGAAATGTTTTCTTCTTCAATTTTACAATTTATGTCTTGTTTTGAACGACATTAGACAGGTCGCTTAACGAGTCAACAAATTCTTTTTCTCTTCTTTTTTGTAGTTCACTTCGGTGTTTCTCAAATCGTTGTAATTGTCACTAACTTTGATAAAATGCTAATAATTTTTCGACGTTAGTATATGTTTTCAAAGGGGAACATGTGCTTTGCCTGAAAGATCCTTTCACTTCTCTTATTCTCTTATTGTCGCGACATTTGCTCGAACATCCAGCTTTATCTCTCGTAGATCCTAAAACAGTACGCGCAAATCTTATCCATCATTGGGGAATTTAGAGCCTATAATTTGACTTTCGTTATGCTTCTGCGAATATATTTTATCATAACTTTCTCTTTCTCTCCTTCCAAATTCTCTCCTTCAATATAATTCTGCGATATACAGGATGTTCCATGGTAGAAAATAACTTATAGACCAATTTATGTTACCTAAGGTGAGGTCAGTTTCGCTATGAAAACAACGTATTTTCGGAATTTTTGTATCGTCACTCGTAGTACGTTTAATACCATTAAAATACGGTTCAAAACAATTTTTTATTACATGGCCGCAAATGGGAGAAAAGATACGAGACGTGTTACGCGGTACACCTCGTATGTTTACACCTCGAAATCTCAGCGGACGAAATGTAAACGAACGATAGGAATAAAAAACAGACGCTTGTATTTATATAACAGCTTTCTTTGTTATAACAGAAGCGCCTTCACACGTAAAATTCTGTAAGGGTGGCGATCACCATCTATACACTAAAGCTAGCAATTGGTTATTTTGTAATTACTTTTCTAATTGATAATAATCGATTGAAATTGTCAAAGTCAATTATTAAAAGTAATCATGGTAATAATAACTATTAATCAATCAATCGTCCTTGAATAAGTCAGTGATCATGATTAATCTTGTAATCGTTAATCCGTAATTTGTAATCGCTAAATGAATGATTAATTTGCTTTTCACTAGCATTAACGCTATACTTATTTATTATCGCTTCTTAGTATCGCCTATTGTTAAGCGAGGAAACGGATGTAAATATTATCGTTGATATCTTCAATTAAAACAAAAAAGACATACAGTCGTGATTTTTCTTCTATTACATACCAGTTTACCAGTTGAAGTAGGACCTCACACTGAAATAGTACACAGAATAGAGTGTGATTTATTTAGTCAGTATAATTCATCTTATTAATTAGCGCTCTTTGTGTAACTCGCGCTATCATTGATTTACTGAATTTTATTGTTTCCTGATATATTCCTGACATAACAATGGCAGAGTGCTATGGAGAATAATGTCGCGAATTTGTCAATTCGACACATTCATAATCAAATAACATATCTTCATCAAACTTCCAAGAATATGAGAAATGAGACTTCCGACAATCATGGAAGGTAAATGTTTTTAATATTTGTCAGAGAAAAGTGAAACGAATTGTGGTAAAATCATTGATTTATGTGTAATTTGTAAACCGAAGAATGTTTCAATAAATGATTTTGGGAATTCATCGTCTAATTTTCTTGCGCATTTTAAACGGAAACATGGGAAGGAAATATAGTAATAATACAAAAGGCATAAAACTTCTATAGAACGAGACCGCTCAGAAACAAGAGCTTCAGTATCGAAGTAATCTCAAAGGAAGCTTTCTAATAATGTGACGCAAGAACAATTTGAAAGTAACATTGTAAAATATTAGACCTTGTCCATTCAATGATTCTTTTAGAATGCTTAGAAGATCTCTTCTTTTTCACCATACCCAATAATTTAAACATATCACGTACATTGCATATTTTAAGTCTCTTAGTTGACCACTTGAAATTGGACACATAAGTAATGAAAAAAAAAAGATAGAAAATGATATACGAAACGTGTAATTTTCATGCGCAGACGTTGATATATGGTCAAGTAAAAAGAGAAATTTCTTTGGCATGACCGCACATTGGATAGGTCATAATCTAAAAAGAGGAAAAGAAAATATATATATATATGTCGGAGATGAAAGAACACCGGAGCCTTTGGAATTTTGTTTCACGCCCCTAACCCTAATTCTAATGTAAACCCGACATATATTTATAAGGTCCAATTCTAGGATAACTCAGAGATCGATTCTGAAAATCGAGTTTATTGTGAAAATACTTAAATGAAATACAGGAGTAAACAACAATTAATAACAGTAATAATTAAATAAACAACAATAAATTAATAACAGTAAACAATAAATAGCAAATTCTGTGCAATGCCTACCTGAAAATCGAGAATCGATTTTCAACGTCCTGAGCTACCGATCTTTCTCCGTCAATCTTCAATATTTTAAATAATTACTCTTTCTTCTGTGATCTTGTCTATCTCCGATGTTGATCTCTGTCCGTACGTTTGGGAAATGTGTGTCTCTCAAAATGGCTCTCCGTAAAACAAAGAAAGCCGCTATGTCCATGAAACAAAAGAAGTCGTGCGTCGAGAGACGGTCGTACAAACGTATTCGCATTTGAATTCTTAGAGAGTTTACATATTTCTTGGAGCAGTTTGTTTATGTATACAGTGTATTAGTGTGTCTGTTTATGTATAGTTATATATACAGGGTGGTTGATAACTGGTGGTACAAGCGGAAAGTGGGTGATTCTACGCGAAAAAGGAAGTCGAAAATATAGAATAAAAATTTTTCGTTTGAGTTATCGTATTTAACTGTTATTGTATTTAATTTAATTGTTCCCAAAATAAACTCAATTTTCCAGAATCGATCGTCTGATTTGCCCTAAGGATTTATGTTATTACATATATATATATATATATATATATATATAGAGAGAGAGAGAGAGAGAGAGAGAGAGAGAATATAATATTGTTGAAGAAAAAATTATTGCTGCCACCACGGATAGTGGAAGCAATTTTGCTAAAACCTTTCAAATCTTTGGAATAAAAAAGAAGCGTATGAATGATTGCAGACGGACATTTAATGGGGCGGATCTTGCTAGCGACAGTTGTGTATCACACAGCAATGTCGAGTCATCGGATGATATCGTCTTATTGCACTTACGTTGCTGTTGACATACATCGAATCTATGTGTTATAATCGATGGCAACGGAAGTTTACGACAATCGACACAATTAGCAGCTGTACATGGTAGAATTATAGAGAAACGTAATTATTTGTGGAAAATGACGGTACGGCCAAATACTGCAGAAATAATTCGGAATATCGGGTCACGTTTGTACGACACGTTACAATAAATTGCTACAGCAAGAGGAAAGAGTAGTGAATTTTACAGAGCTTTAAACATAAAAAATCAAACAGAATTAAACAATCAACATCTCGGATATGTAGAGAAACATTCAAAGTGTACGAGACCTTGTGCTATGACTATGACTATGACAGATATATTACAGATAATACGTACTTTTTCGTGTCTTTTTTTCCTCAACGTGCAAAACTTAACGCGATAATACATCTTGAATGGATTTATTGCTAGGCGTTTGCAGAAGCGAATAAATAGTTTCTCATATTCGTGACTTAAACTCATTAAACTTAATCTCCAAAACAACAAAGACGCTTTGCCCGATAAGTTCTTCGATTTTTTTTTTTGCTATACTTGCATTTAAGGCAAAGTTGGAAGTTTCTTGCAAATATTTCTTATGTGAAGAACGACAAGATTTAAACCTTCTGGATCGGTATTCATCGATAAGAAATTTTTTTTTATATAAGACGTCGTTGCCATCGGCAGCATCCGTGGGAAGATTATTCTTATACAACAATGGTATTGAAACGAGAGGCATATTTAAAAGCGAACTGTGCTCCTATTCCTGCACCAGGGTCGTAATTCAATACTTGTTTACTATGTAAATTATGTATTCTTTCGCTGAATTATTCACTAGATGCAGATTTTCTAAAAACTGCACAGTATCATTGTAATTACCATAATGTAAAATTTCTGAGTTAGTCATGATCATAGACGTAATCATTTCGTAATTAATGACTATTGTGTTAATTAATATATGTTTCCATTAATTAATTATGCTCATTGATCACATTTAATGATAATCAAGATTACCTGATTACTTGGTAATCGTAATCATTGATCACGAACGTGATTTCACGATAGCTGTAATCATCAATTAGATTACTTTTTGCTCAACTCTGGACTGGATATTGCATCTGTGGAATCTAACTTGTGTGATAGTACCAAGCCTTTAATATTAAATAAAAGTCAAAGATTTGTACATACTTTTGGAAGTAATACGTAGATATTACTATTATAGTATTAATCTGAAACATTGTGCTCTTGTTTCTTCATATTTCGAAAATAGCAGAACACGATTATGTTCGAAACCAATTGACCAATCACTTTAAATCCTTTTCTCACCAGCTATTACAATTTATGGAAATAAGACCAGGAAATATTGGTGATTGGAGAATAAAGACCACCCTAATGTGGAATAATCTGTTAACAAACAATTATTCAGCAAAATCAGTTTTTACAGAAAGATATCAGCTACACATGTAACATTTTTATACAACATTTTATATAACATTTTATAATATTTATAATTTATAAAATCGACTTCTTTTTAACAGTAATATTGGGTTGATAACTAAGTGATTGCGGATTTTGTCGATACCACCTATTGACAAAATCCGCAATCACTTAGTTGCCAACCCAATAATATAGGAGAACTGTTTACAGACAGATGAGATATATACGAAGCTGATAGTCAATTTTGTGAAAACTGTTGCAACATCTGACTCGGAACTTTCCCTGTCATAAAGTTGCGAGTATTTCACTCTTATAAGTTATTTATAACGATATACACCTAAACATGAGATTTAATTAATATTCAACATTAAATTACAGGTATATATGCATAATACTTAAATAGTATAGAAAATCCACGTAAATTGTGGCATAATTTACAGCTGAGAATAAGACAAATATTTCCTTCTAATGTTAAAACTACCACGTCTGTCAAACTGACAGACTTCGGATTTGTTTCTTTTAGAATTACTAAAAGCGTATATTTGCTTTTGGCAAAATTTTTAATTTATATTATAAATATATATAATAATATATAAAAATTTAGACAGAGCGAATAAATTATTGGTAACTTTGATTTTATTTATCTGAAAAGTGTGTGAAAAGTTTCTTTCATTTTATAAGGAAATATTAGACGCACAACATTGTTTTATATTATTTTATTGAATTACGTTTTTTTAAATAAATGTTACCTTTTTTTATTATAACCAAGGCACATGTTTCTTTGCTGGTTTTCCCAAAGTGGTATTGTACACAAACATGTCATTATCATGGAATAATTATAAAATTTTATCAAAAGTATATGTGGTAGTTTTATGGAAATTTCCTTCTTTCTACCTAATCATTAAGTGTTTTAAACCAACAACATTAATCGTTGACCTAAAATTTTATAACATTAATAATTTTGTCTTACTTTTACTTATACGTTATGCGACCACAATTTATGGAGAAATAATAAACGATAATCCTTGGAATATTGTTAAACACAGCGTGTATATCAATTGTAAATAATTTACTAGTTAAGACGAACGTAACCAGCAAATGACAAAGGTTTAGCATTAAATGCAGTCTCGAAATGTCAATATGAAGCTGAGACGAACATTGCATAGTATCGAAAGAACTTGAGAAAGATCTTGCACGGATTGAATTTCCTCTTCTTTTCTGAAGTTGGAGGTAAGGTCAGAAACCGGGGATTCCGTGGAGATTGGGGTCGAGGAGGGGCCAAGTTGATTCTTAAATCATCGAACAAGAGTCGTACTCCTCGCTCTCGAACAACAAGCTACCTCGAGATTCCAGTCTCTCTTTCCCTTTTTAGCTGCTCTTTCATTACTCCATCCCACTCGTTGTCGACCAGCTGTATATATATACTGTTGACAGAAGGCAGAAATAGCCCTGAACGACTTGGTCCAACCAGGAGGTTCTTCTTCAACTACAGACTAATAGGTATGCAATGAAATATTTGAAAGGAGTGCGCAGTAATTTAACACATTGCTAGACTGCAGATTTTTATGCAAATTCATACTTTCCGGAATATAGGTAAAAAGGTAGAAAACATGCTTTGCCTACCAAATGTTATAAAAAGCGCTTTACTTTGGATAATTTATATATTTTATTTTATCTTATGAGCGTTCTATGCAATTTTCCACGTTCAAATTTCCTATAAATACGTGAAAATCAGCAGTGTGTTTGTTACTTATCGAATTATAGCTTATAATCGTACTAAAAAGTGTAAAGAAAAATTTTTCAACTAAAGCATAATATATGTAATACAACGCATGGCGAGTACAAAACGAATTGCACGTGAAAAGTATGCGAGAAGGCTCACAGCTGGGCCTTATGAGGGTGCGACCGCCGGTCACTGGCGGAAAAAGCAAACATAATTTTTCAACAAAAATTAATCTCGCTTAATCATCTTCTTCGCATGCTCATTCACCCACGAAATAATTCCTTAGAAATTCTCCTGGTAAATCAGCTGAAATTTGGAATCGACCATATGCAAAGTATCGCAAGATCGTCGTTGGCTATTATTTTTACGTAACAACGATCCAGAGGTGCTTCAGATTATTATGTCTGCAATGAATGATTATTCTGTAGCTGGATCGGAATTTGGAAAAGATGAAAATTAAGCGTAACGCATGCGTAAACTTTGCCACTGTCCGATTTTTCATCCTTGCACTCGTTCTTTTCAACTTCCTCATCGCATTTCGGATAAATCCTAGTAACATCTGTGATCCCTTGAGAGACGCTCCTAACGCCGGATATACTCGGCATCCACATACAATGCGATAAAATTGTTTGTTCTTTGTGACTGCAAGTGCGGATTACATTTAAGACTTTATTATTTATACGGGGGCATTCTACTATAGAGCCCGAACATAAAGACTGTGGTAAATCAGGAAGTATAATGTCTCTCCTAGAACCACATTTAGGTAGAGGCCACACCCTTTACGTCGACAATTGGTACACGAACCCCGCATTATTTGGCATATTACATAAAAATCCTACAAATGCGTGTGGCACCGTAAAAAAGTGGGGAAAAGGAATGCCAAAAGTGAACGAAAAATTACAGAAAGGAGCAGCGCGCTTTCGTAAGTGTGCAAATATGTTAGCCATAAAATGCACAATAAAAAAGAGGTTTTCATGATTTCAACAATACATACAGAGAAATTTGTGGATGTACCAAAACACTGTAGTACACAAGAAATTTTACAGAAACTATCTTGTGTACACGACTATAATAAATTGATGGGTGCTGTAAACAGGACCGACATGGTTATCAGCACTATAAATTCTACCCGCGAAACAACAGAATGGTACAAAAAATACTTGTTCCATATTATTGATATGTGCTTATGGCATTGATATTGCCTATACAAATTGAAAACCAACAAAACAATATCAATTGTAAAATTTCAACTGAAATTAATAAATCAAATTTTAAAGAAATATCAGAAAGAAAGAAGTCGTCATTCTATTACACCTGAAAATAATCACTCATCAAGATTCAACGGAAGACATTTTCCTTCACTTTACGAAGCTAAAGAAGGAAAAAATAGATTACGAAGGTGTGTGCGAAAAACGATCGAGAATCTCGTTATCAATATCAAGAATGTGATGTTGGGTTGTGCGTGTTTCCATGTTTCAAAATTTAAATATTAAATTATTAATCAATATGCAGGGTGATTGGTAACTGGCGGTACAAGCGGAAAGGAGGTGATTCTACGCGAAAAAAGAAGTCCAAAAAATAGAATAAAAATTATTTTTTAATTTCTTTTTTTTTTTTTTTTTAATTTTTCCAGCGAGACAACGATCTACAGTGAGATCCGCTATAACGAGACGTGATAAAGTGCACGCGTACCGAGCGAAAATTCAAAGTCGAAAACAAAGCCTCAAACGAAAAATTTTTATTTTATATTTTCGACTTCTTTTTTCGCGTAGAATCACTCTCTTTCCGCTTGTACCACCAGTTACCAACCACCCTGTATATCATCATCGAGAATTATCCTTTCACTATTTTCAATCGTTACTCAGATCCTTTATATCCATCAAATATGTTTATATCTTTTATGTAGAAATGATGAGTATATTGTTTTAAAGAAAAGTTCCTATTCTTTCGAGATAAACTGTCCACGTGTAATGTATACACTTCCGGCGCGTGGTACAGTTCAATGGCAGACCGAACCGCCGTAGCGAAAGGGTTAATCGTGCAGGAATTTTTCATTCACAAGGAGGTCGAAAAATGGTCATTCTTCCTCCTTTATAATAAAACATTCGGGAAAATTTTTTGATCTGCGGACTATCTAGTTTGTACGATACAGATCAGATAAGAAAGTTTCTTCTAAACACGTAAAAAGGTTATCGTCTCTAGTTTAAACAGCGATATTTAAGTAATTTTTATGAAAACTAGTTCATCGTTGCTTAAAATAAGTGCGTATCAACCGTTTCATTGATTATCAAACGCAGTATCAACACGGTTATTATAGCCGCCACGCAATTGATACCAATTACTGAGCGTCGACTTTGGACAGCGCTAATAGGCTTATTATGTGGATGCTAACTATAGTCGATATTTGTATTCGTAGATCCTCGTATGGATGTCGATTATAGTCGGCATTAGGAATGAAAAGGTTAAATACCTGAAAGAGAAGATTTCGTGTCCTCACTTTCGTTACGCTTTCAGCGTATTGTGTTCTTGGAAGTAGAATAGGATGTACGCCGAAGTG
Source organism: Bombus impatiens (assembly GCF_000188095.3). Classification (NCBI taxonomy): domain Eukaryota; kingdom Metazoa; phylum Arthropoda; class Insecta; order Hymenoptera; family Apidae; genus Bombus; species Bombus impatiens. The sequence goes on from NT_176491.1 coordinate 31,349, forward strand.
ATCGTGTGGACAACCCCTGTGAAATATTCCAGAGAATGCGCGATCTCACGCGGGAGCCGTTAGGTTGGTCGTCGTATGGAAACTCCGCGTTTTATGACAGTATCTGAGTGCTGGCACATAGATGAGCGAAGCTCTAAAATTCTATTTCTTGAATGTAACGATTGTTCTTGATCGTGGCATAAAATAGCATAATGGCATTCCCCGAGGTTCGTGTTATAACCAGAAATTCAAAATAACAGTTGTTTTAAACATTTTTTTGAAGGAAGTCAATGACTAAAACTTCATTTTTACTTAAATGGAAGCCGATTATTAATAAGTATCAGAGAAATTTCTGAAAAAATGAAATAATTAAAAAATGTTAATTTTTTATTATTCTCAACACGAATAACCGTTATCAAAGATTCAAATTTTTTTGACTACTGGTACCCGTTACCAATTTTTTTTTGGGTACCAATAACCACTACCGATGGGCCGAATCTTATTCTGGTTACCGTTAACTGATATCGACGCGAAAAGATTTTTCTGGCCACTTTCGATCAGTGTCTATTGTTATTAACATTACTGATAATTAGTATATTAATAGAAATGTTAATAAAAATATCGTATTATAATATTTTTTATCCTACACTTTGTTTCATGTATTTTCATGCTCTTTCTTCTTGTTGATTAATAAGATATTTATAAGTTTTGTAATTTATTCTTTATATTGTCAGTGAATATGTATTAACCGCCAGTAACGTTAATAAGAAGGGACAATAGTCGAATGTAGGCAGAAAATATTTTTGTCGTCGATAATGGTTATCGGCAATCAAAATAAAATTCGGGTCGTCGATAAAGGTTACTGATAATCAAAAACATTTCGATCATTTAAATTGGTTACTGATAAGAATTAGAGTTCCGTCATTGATAATGGTTATTCGTAATCAAAATTTTCTTAATTAAAAGTATTAACTGTTATAAAGTAACAGTAATGTTTTCTGGTTATAACACTTAACACAAATATTTCAAATTTATTATAGATATCCAATAACCAATTATTTAAATATTCTCAAATAATTCTAAATAAAACTATATTTAGTAAGTTGTATTTTTTTGTGAGTCGTTGTTTTAATCATCAGCACGTTAACAGTAACTTGTATTTTATCAAAAATTAATATTAATTTTGTCATTTCTCTTTCACGCGTAGGATGTTATTCTACTTAAATGTTATTTACGTTATAAATGTACCGATTAAATGGATCATTTATTTTGAAAGTGGTGAAAGTCCATTTCCTGTAATCTGTCCAAACAGTCAAGGCACCAATAATGAAAAACAAATTGTACAATTTATAATCTTGAAAATGGCGCAAGTACATTCCTGACCCTGAAGAAAGATATTGCTCTAGTTAATAACTATATAATGAATTAATAACTATACAATAGTAACTATTTAATACTCTAGTTAATAACTATATAACTGTATAATGAATTTATATCTATTTAAACATATAGAGACGCGAACAAACCAAATAAATCTTATCAGGATTTTTCAATCAATGGCAACGCAAACGCTTCAATATCTCGAAACAAAGGGTCATGGACTTACACCACTTTCAAGGAAAACGTCTCATTAATTGCTAAATAGATTTATTACTTAGCATATCGCAGAATAAGATCGTTTTATCGTTGAGACAATATTTATAAAATAAATTTATAAAATAAATGACAATTAGAATATAGTAAATCGCATTATGTAATGTAGTCGGTAGAACGTTTTAGCAAACAAGATACTTGAGGTATGTTAATAAAGCGTTTCAATAAAAACAACTGTAAAGATATTTTTGTCATTTGACCTACTCTGCTAGTATCGCACTGTTCTTTTAATCGAACAGAAGTTTGCAGCCATTAACGATGTTTGTTCTAAAAACGTTTCAAAATTACTCGATTACGTAACAAAATAAAATCTTTCATCCTCATGTACGTAAATAATTTACATTCATGTTAAACTATTGTTCAAGAAATAAAAATAGCGTAACTTTAATTATAATTTAACTATAATGGTGCTTTTATTTTAACAATAGAAACAATCTTTCGGGTTTTTCTCTTCGTGTTCCACGAAGTGGAAATTAATTGTGTCACAAGTTCTTTAAAAAATTATTAACATATCTCCTCTTTTTTGTAAGAATTGCTTTTATCAAATACTGTACTTGAGAGCTGTGCGTCAAAGTAGGGAGAAAACAAGAAAATGAAATAGAAAGGAGGGAAAAGAGAAAGAGTGTGAAATATGCACTCAAGTTAGTCAGAGCAAGTAAATGTCTATGTAAGATAAACAAAAAATAGTATTACTTATAATACTAATATATAATTCTTACTAATAGATGAGCAAAAAATTTAATGGTATTATTTTGTCTACCATTTTCAGTACATTAAAAGTGCTTAATGTAATTTAAATTTTATAATAATGATTACAATGCAATGATAACAGCGTTACATGATTATGATTTATGTATAATAATTATCATTTATAATAATAATAATCTAATGCTTTTACGCTATCCTACATATTTGCGTACTTCATCTTTTGTAGTGTTCCAAGAATCACATAGTTACTTAATTATTTAATTTAATCAATATAAAATTTGCTAAAGGTCTACTATTAATTCAATTTTGTCTCATTAATTATGATTCTAGGTACACTTTTTGAGGAACAAGCACTCCAGATTTTAAAGTGATCACTCACACTTGATGTTCCAAGCACGGAAAGAATTCATAGACGTGACTTTGTTAACTTTTTTACGTAACTTTAACGAAAGTCTAAGAGGTAAGGCTCATGCATGCAACGAATCGGATGTGAAAATGTCAAAAGGCTGTGGTCACGCGTGAAGAAATTGTCATGGAAGTCGTAACCGCGACTTCACCGTGAATTCTCTTACACAAGACTTTCGCTCGTAGTGAGGCATGCACGCGTGAGCGTTGTCACGAAGGCGGAGAGGCATGCCCACGCGTTTCGCTTCGAAAACCCAACTGCACTCGACAGTTATTTATTCATCCTTATATTACACGGCAGCGCAAGGATCTCCCGAATCCCACGAGACTCTGAATCCACATAAATGCTCATTAGCAACGTGATGGAAGTGTGCCGTATTACGCGCCTCCAATCCACGAGATAACTTTCTTCGAAACTTTTCTGATATTTTTCACCTGTATTACACTATCGCGTGTCGTTCCGTTTATTTGTAATTGACAAAGTCTGTATTTGATATTTTAATACCATACAGTGTTACCAACCACGTTAAAAAGGTGAAACTTGGATAATTATTTAGAATACTGAACACCTCATCAATATTACTGAGTTTAGAATATATTGTCAACAATAGTATATGTATTGAGTAATTTTTCTCTATGCATGTAACCGTCGCTCGATCTTAATTCTTGGGTTACGCACGAACATATTTTTAATACTTTTTTTACTTTAATACTTTGTAACGTTATTTAATACAAAGCAATGTAGGTTTAGATTAGATTTGGGTTCGGTAATAAAGAAAAAAGTAATTTCACTTTAAACTTTCTTATATGAAATGCGGCCGAACAAAATGAACGAACAGGCACAAAGTGATTCCTTATGAGAAAAAAAGAAGAAGATGTAAATTACTTATTAGTTTTCGAGAAAATCGAATTTGAAAATTTATCAGGTATTCTTGAACATAAGTCGAAAATGTAAAATAACATTTTTTCATAAGTCGTTTTGTTTTGGAGAAAAATAAATTTGAAGATTTATCATAACCTTATTCCACATTTTTCAGTTATTTTCGCACGTAGAATAATCTGCCTCTGACTATTCACTCGTACCTAGTCGGTAACTAGCCAAATTCACGTATAGAAAACAAATTACGAAAGTCGACTTTCCGGAAAACTAAGCCGCGGACGAAAAAATTGTATTCTATATTTTCTTCTTATTTTTTCAATCTTCTTTTTAATTTTTAAGCAAGCACCTTCTTCTCGCTTGTACATATTACTCAGCCGTATCCTGTACATTATTGCGTTTGGTTCGAGTCAGAAGTTGGAAATATTTCTGGCATCATATCGTAAAATGCCATTATATGGCACGATATATCAACTTTCTTATGTATCCAGCATAACGACAAATGCAAATTTCATAACGAGAAATATTTGCTATTGTATCTTGTTACACACTTTTGCAATATTCTGAGTATGTGACCGAGTGTTTGCGTTGTAAAATTCATCCTATGATTTACCGTTAGCTAGTTTTACACAAATTAGAGGTGATTTATGTAAGGTTTGATGGTCAGATTGATAACGTAAATCAAACCTATTTTGTATCTGACGCAAACTCAAGATAATTCATATCTGTTCCAAATATTGGAATACGATATATAGTAAGAAAAGTACTTTTACATATATCTCGAAAGCTATGAGTATAGAGAAATATTATTCGATACGTTGACCTTGATAGCACACTTTAAGCTCATCAAAATTGGCAAAATGTCCCCTATTCTAAGTAAATAATTACCATTTGCTTTATCATACAACAGACTTGAATAAATTTTATTACAAATACAGATAGAGAACAATAGTTTGAAACAGTGATTCATTTCAATTATTTTACTACATTACTTTAAGGATAACATAGGAAACATATATTTGAAATATAAACAATATTTTGTTAAATTATTTCGTAACGTAACACCATTCTCAAACTTACCTTAATTTGAATTATTTCGAATGATACATGTCGGATCTTGCGCACGTGAAACACTATAAAGACATAAATGACGATTGATACGGCAGCATTAGAAATTGTTTGAGATATTTTTCGAGCAAACATTTATTCGTGTACAGAATATTAAATGAAATAAAAAATTATTTCAGTTTGTGGCTAAATAATGATATAATCCGAAGAATGACCTTAAACTAACTTATTCAAATAAATTAAATAGTAGTCCATACTGACAGACATTTGTCTGTAGATAGTTTACATGTATTGCCCGCAGACAGTCGATGCCACCAGGCAACGTGCAATAGATACGCATGTAACAAGATGTATATGGCGCATTTTCCGTGGAGAACATTTACGGATTGACACATGTTTTCGCACATGTTCTCGCATAACATATAGTTATTTGCACGCAACATCACATGATAAAAGATGATATAACATGTAAAAAATCATTTTTCTAATATTTTATTAAATAATGCTTAATTTCAGTGTTATAATTATAATTTCGATATTATTAGTATTTAATTACATAGTATAAAAGATTATAATTGAAGCAATACTATTAATATAATTATAAATATATTAGCAATATATTAGTATTATAATATTAACACTAGTAATAATAGATTAATGTTAACATCAGGTTACAGAATAATGCTGAACAATGTTTACACGCATGAATACAAAATTATAAGAAAAATACGAAATAACAATGCAGCAGTTTTTTGTTCGATAAAACGTAGGAAATAAAAAATAATAAACATAGGATTGACATATGTATACGAATAACTGAATTTATTACATTCTGAATGTACTATTAATTCTTTAGGTACATTAATTACTGACAGACTAGATACTGATTGGAATCTGATACATATACAGGGTGGTTGGTAACTAGCGGTACAAGCGGAAAGGGCATGATTCTACGCGAAAAAAGAAGTCGAAAATATAGAATAAAAATTTTTCGTTTGAGGCTTTGTTTTCGAGAAAATCGACTTTGAATTTTCGCTCGGTACGCGTACGGTACGCTACAACGGATCTCATTGTAGATCGTTGTCTCGATGGAAAAAAGAAAAAAAAAAGAAAAAATTAAAAAAACAATTTTTATTCCATATTTTCGGCTTCATTTTTCGCGCAAAATCACCCCTTTTCCGCTTGTTCCACCAGTTACCAATCACCCTGTATATTATGTAATAATCGAAGATATTTGAAATAATACCGCTTAATTCAAAAAGATAATAGTAACTGTTTGGTGACCAGCTGCAGGATTATCTTTATAACTTGTACATTATGTACACAACAGTGTAAACGGAACATATTGCGAATGTATAGTTATAACTCATACATGATTAACAAGCAAGCAGATTATGAAAAGAGGAAGGATAACCTACTCGTAGACCTATGAAATACTTAAACGCATCCTAACGATGGAATCGCTAAATTTTGCAAATAGCGTAACATATACAATACATAGAGTTGTTACAGAAGATAATTCCATTATTTGTATTATAGCGTTTATATACTAATTAAATAGATTTAAGTGTATTAAATTTCATATCATTTAGTAGTACTTTCATATGACTACAAAAATTTCAGATTATGAAAATGAAATATATGATCGGCTAAAAAATGCTTCGCTGAAAAATAAGGGTATGCAGGAATACTTTTAGTAGCTACTGTACACATACGTACTTAATCTTGAATTATATCTCTCGCAGGTTTTCCTTTCTCTTTCGTACTATTGTCTAAAAAATTCTGATGAATTCATGAATTATTTATTTCTCTATTTATCGTAGGCTTACTTATTTACTGCGTTCACTTTTTAATACAATGCAATTTAAACAACTTAAAACTTTAAAGAATGACATCTAATTAATAACCGAATAAATCTATTTCGCAATTTAAAGTGAAACTGAGGTCATTGATTCTTTAACTGGATACTTTTATTATATTTTATCGATTCAAATAGATCGTTAACGATTTTCAATTTTGCATGAACTCATCATCAAGGTCCATTTAAAATGCGCCAAGAAAATGCTATCAAATTGCCTGACAGAGACATTTGTTATGTGCCTAGTTATGCAAGAGGTCAAGTAGTATTTATGTATACGTAAGAATTCGCCTTGGCGCCATTCAATTGGCATACGCTCAAAATGCCAAAATCCTGAAAATTAGTGTAAAAAGTTGTAATACTGATATCGAGAAAATATATTTCAAAATTTAAATTAGAAACACTTAAGTTTATCATTCTGACTGCTTTTTCATGGTTATTCTTATTCTGTGCACAATCTGCATAATTTATCTTACAAAAAGAATTTCATTTAAGTAACGCATACTAAGTAGAAAATACCCAAGTAAAATACATAGAATAAATGTGTACGATGAAATGCCACATGCAAGCATATTTTCAATAATTCCTAGCAATAATTAAATTATGATCAACAGTAGACAAGGCGCAATTAAAGCGTAAGAAAACAAGTAGTGACTTAGACTCTATAATTAACAAAGAGCATTAAACACATTTAATTGTAAGTTAAGTTGCAAGTTAATTACGTTAATTTACGGACTAAAACTGTAAAGAAAAATGATAGTTTGAATTTATATTTTCTTAAGATCAGTCGTTTTTTATTAATTTGTCGAATATTAATTCACTACTGATTAGTAACACAAACATGTCAATAAAAATTTTCATTCTAAATCTTTCGATTCTCTGTACCATTTACAATCCCTGTTAAAACTTACTGTGATATATATTTTATTGATCTTGAAGTTTGAAGCGAGAACTGAAAATTTGATCCAAATAATCACTACTTTTTGTATTATTTCCAATTATATAATTACTTATTCCAGCTTATTCACATAATTTGCTTTTTATTCAATCAAATGAAATTCAATACAAATGCATCATTTTCGATATTGTATCTGTCAAAAAAGTTTAAACAATATATTGCATGTAAATTTCATCAAATTCAATCCTTGTACACAATCTATCAAAAACTTTCCTCTTAGTTACATTGAGCGAGTTCTAAATCGGGTGTAGACGATTGTAAAATTGCTTTATTTACGTCAGTAAATAGCCAAAATGATGTCCATTAACTTTAAAAATTGATTTGTGACACGAACTAAATTGTATTATATCACGTATACAATGACGCATTACAATATGTCATCAAATTTTAATTGTGTAACATAAAATTAGTATATTGATATTGCATCATATAATATACAATCAAGTTATGTGAATATCTGTACACAAAACAGACTACATTAATTTACTTGTGTTAGTCATATCATCCACGATACAGGGATTTTCAATGTTTTGCAATTGACAGTGAAATATAGTAAATGGACCAGACATAATTTTAGACATCTTAAACCGAGCCAGAAATTTAATTAACTGCATGCGGGAGATGTATTGCACGGACTAGGCTTGTCAAATTTCTCTGTTTTACTTAATAGTTGAATCATGGAGATTACAAAGAATTCCTTATATTAATTCTTAAGCAGACTTGTCATAAAAATAAAACAAAAATCAAATTTATCTAGATTTCATATGCGGCGTAAAACAATTCTTGTTAGAAAAGGAAATAATTCGGTTAAAAATGATCTTATAATTTTACAACCATCTGTGTTATTTATTATGACAAAATTTTTAAATTAATAGCAATTATATTTTCGAAGTAATTATTAAATGGCAGTAAATTAAATTAATATTTCATAAGAAACTTTATTGCAATAAATAAAATAAATAAATAAAAGTTACAATTTTTAACAGATAATGTTCGGATTATCTTTTGTTCATTTCGCTAAATATGTTAGTATTTTAATTCATTTCATATCTAAATAACTAGAAAATATAAATTTCTTATTACAGAGCACGAATATATTTCGACATAAATTTATCTATCATTGACTGTCACCTATACTAGAAATTAAAACATCGATTCTTACGATCTCCAGAAAGATTATAATGTTTTTATGGGTGAGAAGTGATGAAATCGCTATGGCTATTTTTACTAGTATTAATTTTTTTTATAGAAAATTTTATGACAGATATTTTCAGAATTTATTCGCATCCGTACGACTACATTTAATATTTGATTAGAGGTAGTAATGCTAATTTTTGATTAATAAACGCAACAGATTTAAGGTCAATCAGAGATCATTATACAGACTGTCACGTATACAGCTTATTATATTTATATATCATTAAAGGAGCTGTTTCAATTTTAAATTGTTTGAATAGTTTCCTTATACACCTAATAAAACAAAACGATTCCATCTTCTCTCTAGGACCGACCGACCATATTCCGCTGAGTCACGTGTCATTCATCGATCGTCGATCGCAGTGATCGATGGCGCAAAAATTCAAAACTCTCGATGAGTGAGTGCATGGTACAATCATTCTCAACAGGAGTGATAACTTATACTGTAAAAACAACAGGAGAAAAGTGAGAAAATGAAAGGCAAGTAAGGTCGTGGAAGCAAACGTGACCACGACTGTAATTGTTGGTACAATGCGTAGGAGGGCGTACGATACCTTAATCGGAAGCTTATGCCTGAAAGATTACAACGGTGGTGTTCTGTATTGCCGCAAAATCATAGATTCAAGATACATTCAAGATATTAACAAAAATATACTAATACTATATACGACTACGTACACAGACGCAACCGACGCGATAGCTCGCTCGCCGCTCCACGATCTATTTGTAGCATATAGTATTGGATTAGGTTTGGATTATTCTTCGTGAAGCGATCGGTTACGCAGAGATGAGTTGATTGCCAGTGTAAAGTGACTGGCGAGCATCGAACGGAGCGGCTATCGCGTCG
>NT_176491.1:41201-55125 GCF_000188095.3 Bombus impatiens
TTGCATCTGTGTACGCGGTACATATACACATGTGTGTATAAATATATACAGAAAGCAACGTAGTAAGACCAACATATTTTTGTTAATATCTCGAAAACTATGACTTTTCGGCAATTCGGAACAACATCGTTGCAACCCCTCCAGGCATAAGATTTCGAACTAGGCATCATACGCCCTCGGTGAAATCGTAACTGGCGCGAGAAACTGATGAAGCAGACGAAAGGGATCATAGCAAGAGTGCGGCGTGTTTCGTCACCGATGGTCTGTTTGAGTCGTGCGGTTAGTTGGGAGGTTGGAGGCCGAGTGGAGTCGAGTGGAGTGGAACGTAAGCGGAACGCCACAGAAATAGTACAGACTGCGTCGACCGTCGTTCGACGTGCTATTACGCAAGCGGTCGCTCGGTCTGGGCTTGGTTCAGGTGTATGCGGGGATTCCTCGTGGCGCCGCTCGTCTGGCGCACTATTCGCCACACACACGCGTCAATCGGGCATGTTCGTGAACTAGCCGATGACAGACGCGAGTTCTGGCACACTCGAGAAACCTCCTACGGCATCCGGAGAATTCGTCGAGTACGACTCGACCAAGGTAATTGATCGATTTATAATGGGCCGTGCCGGAATTGTATTGGAGAAACGTGGACAGCCAACGATTATCTGGTTTGAAGGAAATTAATACCTTTTCACCTGTTCGTGTGCCATTCGAATCACGTCGCTCCGTTTATAACATTGAATCATCGTATTCAATGAATGAAAACTTGCTATTTCTTTTTCCTTACGGTTGCACTTCACTCGAAATACATTTCTTTATTTCTCATGACGCATCATGCATTTGAAATTCAATTAATGACTATTTAGAGGGAACAGAGGAACTTTTAAGTGTTTATTTTTTCTTTCCTTCCTTCTTATGGATAGAAATATTATTAGTGGCCACCGGTAAGTTATCAAAGTATCAATGAGATAAAATTTACGGAATTTACACGATAAATTTACGGAAAAGCACGCTAATAAATAAATACTTTGCTCTAAAAATTTATTCCAAAGAATTGTTCCTATTGTACAAAAATAACTTTTCTCTTGGAACAAATGTTAAACAAATTTTAGTAACAGATATAATCAGTAACAGATATATAAGTTTAGGGAAACTCGTAATACCTTCTATATTCCACCACGTTATTAAATCATAAACGAGTTTTCAGACATAAAACAAGTCTCATCAATATGGATACACTATGGATTTTGTATTTTTAATTAAATTTAGCTTAAAAGTATTACCGATACATTGAAATGTCAATAAAATTTTAATGTTGTTAATACTTATGAAAAAGTTATCGATTCGAAGAGTCGATTCAAAATATACGATTTATTCAGAACTTTCCAATCGACATTCGTCCAAATGCTCGATAAATCGGTCTCAAAATAATATTGTTCAAAAATTTGTCGATTATTGGTAAATTAAAGAATTATAATAAATATATATACCTACACAATATCTCAGTTTTTTCTCACCAAACGATGCTAGCATGTTCTACGGATAAAAGTACGAGACTAACGTTATACAATATAAATATAAGCACACAAACATTCCGTTAAAAAAAGTACGACAAAAATACGAAAAAGCAACTGACAGATATTTCGTTCGAAGTTTTAAAGCGGTAGTTTAGCGAAGGTTGACCTCAATAATGCAAAAGCCAAGAAGGATCGGTTCTTTGTGCCTGAGATCACCAAGTACTATGCTATTGGACGTTTAATGTTTAACTGTATGAAACTTTAAAGAAAAATATTTTATAAATAAATATTAACACGCGAAGAAATAAGTATGAAGAAATGAAGAAAAATCAGCAAGAAACTTTCATTAACGACACCAAGGTATACACTGCTAATTTGTTTTCCACGCTGTATCGAACGGAGAACCAATTCATTATTTCATATTCGCATTATAACATTTTAATAGACTACAAATTTATAAACATATTTAAACATCTTTACTTACTTTCGCTGGTATGCGATGGAATCGTACGATGAGAGCACACGTATATGAAATAAATAGAAGGAACGATAGCGTACTGCATACATTGTATAGTAAAAGGAGAAATTCATCAATGATTAATGAAATTATTTACTATAGATACTTCACTTCAAGCACCCATTCCTACCAATGAAAGGTTGATATTGATGGAGAATTGAATTTACTACTACATAAATTTTGAAGTCATTATGTTTTCTTTTATGTTTTATAGTGTTGTTATAATTTGTTAATGCAATTTTGAACAGATCGAGTTCATATAATGTTTCTTTTTTGTCCCCATTCGTAGACAATAACGATAAAATGTAGGACAGAAACCTGAAATATTTTATATCAGAAAAACTTCGTACACAAATTATGATTATTCTCCAAAATTGAGAATTACTTAACAGTGATTTTTCCACATACCTTTTTATTTAATTTATGAATTGTGACAAGCTTCAGGTATGACGGAGGACATGCTACACAAGCGGCCAGACGAATAAGTAACTATATGTCATTTTATCAGAATTCGTTTAAAAACCATCTGCAGGAGACTGAGAAAGTACTCAGGGGACTGAGATCTCAACAAAAATCTCATATAACCAACTGTATTTAAAACTTTTTACTTGAACAAACAAGATAATTTAATATTAGTTTTAGATAGCTCAAGGATTATTTACAAAATTTAAACATCCAACATCAACAGTAATTTGTAATTATCTAGTTTATAAACGAATTAACTAACCACTCTTGATAATTGTTACCGAAACTTGAAAATAAAGACAGAAATAATTAAATTTTAACAACAATCAATTCTTATTAATTATAACTGAACTAGCTAGCAATCTTGACAATTGCCAATTAAACTTAGATACAAAAATCATTGGATTTTTAAAACTAATGAATATTTATTCCTTATGTAAACAAGCTCATCAGCTTGTCAATCTTGCTTTCTTTATTATGAACTAAAATAAATAAATTGTAGACTTTATTTTCTAACGTTCAAGACTACATTACAATTTCACCTAAACAATGAAAGACATTCTATAAGTATCTATGTAATATAAATACAATCAACACACAGTTCCTATCATATTGCACGACAGAGGACTGAGATCAGGGAATTAAATGTTAAAATTTCTCAAGCGAATTATTATACAGTTCTGATATTAAACAGAAAGTTGAATGCCAATGTTATATTTACGTTACATTAAATAAAACTTAGCAAAGATGATAAATTTAGAATATAATACGAACCAGCGGACTGAAAAGCTGATTGACTGAAATAGGCGATTGTCAGCGATTCTACAATTTTAGCTAATCAAAAATGATCACTTGTTACAAAACGTAAGAGATGCACCAAATTCACCCGATTATTTTTTACTTACTTCAACGTGACTTCTTTCTTAGTACCCGTTTTTTTAGAAATAATTTCACAGATAGGGGACCGAAATGTAAAAGTGGTGACAAAGATTGTAAATGTTTTTTTGTCAATAAAGTGAACTCGATTAAGGTAAGATAAATAGGACTACTGTAAAGTATATATAAAAAGGAAAATTAGTAAATAACTTCAAATTCATTTACTGACAACGAGCACGGATTGTAAAGAAAAATGTATAGTTATGACATGGCAGAGGACTGAGAATTTCACGTATAAAAGGTAAATTTTTTGATATAAACAAATTAAATTGATAGTTTTCCATAATTTGTCGACCAAATTACAAGTTACAAACTTTCTCCGTCGTGCAAATATGATACAATTTAACTTTTTTAATAGTTTTTAACATACCATATATGTACAGCATCTAATTTAAGTTACTACATGTGTATTGAAAAATCTGCATTTTCAGTTATGTAAAAGAAATATATATTTATGTATTTCATGCTAGCGCATTAATTTCTTCTGTTCCTTGAGCGAAGATTTTTGGAAAATATTTGATTTTGAGTTTGTTCTTAAGTACAGTATACAACACTACCATGGTTTCAACATTCTACTTTATCACGCATTTTTATATAGGCAATATAAAACAAATGCTTTTGACTTATTTTATGAATTTATTTAATATATAATATACTATATTTTTAAAAAAATATACTTTGATGTTATTATATTATTAATTATAACCAAATATGCATTATTACGAAATCTTCAACAACAAAAGTTCTTTTATTACACAATTTCTTCTATTTCTCAACATTTCTGATGAATGAAAAGTATACCCATTTATACAGATGTAACTGTTGTTAAGGTATAATAAATTGCTATCAATATAACCTGAAAAGTACCTACATATTTAATTTTTTTAAACCTGTGTTTAACAGATGACAAAAATTTAGAAGATTAAAAGGAAATTTGTTAAAAATGTGAAAAATGTTTTAGTCAATAAACGTATGTTTACTTCATCTTATAATTGTAATTAACTGTTAGTTTAAGTACAAAATGATAGAAAGATTATATTCTAAATCGAGTGTCTAACGCTGAATCGAAAGTCGGGACTCGAATTGTAAATCGAACCGATCATTACATAATCCGACCTGAAGCCCGAGTACCCGCAATTTCAGGTGCTCGCAGGCCACTAACTAGCCCTAATTTGTCATTTTACCATAATTACCTGTCCGGTCACTGTTTGTCATTCCATTCTTCTATCCAAACTAAAAGGGTATGGCAAATCTGATATTTTTCTACCTTGGATCAGCAACTTTATATCTGGCAGCTCACAAATTGTTCAATTCTAAGGTGGATAGGTCGTGACAGGTGCTGTAGTAAAACTAGAGTATAATTAACAGTATATTTATTAAGAATACTCTCGATGTACACTTTACGGGGAGCTCGCGATTACACTTAGCGGTTCGTACTTAGCGGTTACAAGTTCGACTTCTTGATGATGCGTTATGATAGCGATTCAGCTGAATGCGCGGTGCAAGCTCGGATGATGATTGCTCAAGATGCGCCGAGAAACTCTAGTCAACTATCAATTACCGACTACCAACTGACTTCCCGTTACAATGATGCTGCAGAGGAAAACTATGATGGGGTATGTCTAAGGATACGAGATCATCGTATTGGTCGAAGAAAGCTTTCGTTAGGAAAGTGAGGGAAATAGACGTTGCCGTTAATTATCTCTGGGTTGGTGATTGAGGAAGAATGCTAACCGCCCTTGAGAGAAAGTTGCTAGCGAAAGAAGCATCATACGTGAGGAAAACCAGATTTCCCGTATCTTTCCGTAATAGGTAATAAATTTAGGGAATGCTAAGACAAAGGCTATTTGTTCGTTTGAAGAATCTTAGCTGGAGAAATCCTATGATTTATAGCGGATCCTTAGACTAGTTGCAAATATGCTACGAAAATGTTTCGATATCTGGCAATCATCTTATCCGAAGGACTTTGTGTAGCAAGTGTCACGTAAAATTGAGGGTTATATATCAAAAAAACAAGATAGCTGAGCCGTAACACAACTATTAACTTTCTTTTTTATTAAACTTTATTTTTTGCACTTAATATTCACAATTGAGTATACACTGATCAAGTACGCGACTGGTCTAAGGGTAGAAACCGGTAAAGATATGTTGATTATTCTAAGGATACAGAATAAGTGAAGTTTTAGTGACGATACTGTGTCTGAGGAAAGCTAGGGGTGGGTGTGTCTAAGGACACGGGACCATCGGATTTGTTGATGACAATTTTGATTAGGAAAGTGAGGGCAGTAGACACCGCGTCCGATTGAATAATAAGAAGGCTGGTGTACCAGAAAGGGCTTTAGCCGCCCTCGAGAGAAAGTTGCTAACGGAAGACACCGAACGTGAGAAAAACTAACCTTCCCGTGTCAACACGTAGTAAACAATAAATGTAAAAGGGTCCTGGTCCGTTGAGCAACGTTAAATTGGTATGATCGCTAGTTCCTACAAACTAAGTTGGTACGACGTCTAACGACGCTGTTTCGTCCTAGGAGTCGACCACGTGTTAATTATCTAAGTGTATCCGGTGTGTTCAGACGTTTTGTACGAGATGGTGAAATATAGAAAGTAAAACTCAATCTGTGTGAATCTATTAAATATCAATCCCAAACCTATATTTAATAACATAGTCTCTGATGCGGATTGATGTTACACAAGCCACGGGACAGAAACCGTTGGAAGATTTGCTGCCGAGTGCCGCTACAATTCTATGGCTCATATTTCCAATTTCTAATTTCTAATTTTTTATTTCTAATTTTTTATTTCTTCGTTAATTAATTACTGCCTTTTTCTTTTACTTGCAAATGATTAAAACTGTTTTATGCAATCGAGAAATACGCTGGCCCACTTCTTATTCAACGCGAGCTTTTCAATCTTGAGTCTTGGTGTGAACAAAATAAGCTATCTCTCGATATTTCGAAATGATCTGTTATCTGTTTTTCGCTCTTAAAAAGTAATCCATTATATAATTACGCTGTCGATAATCCTATCTTATGTCCTTCGATAATAAAATATTCGTAGCTTAGGTATTATATTCTCATTCGATATCCTTCTCCAAACATATTACGAATATCTCCAGCGTTTACAGAACTATACGTTGTACGTGGTTGATTGATTGTACAGATATGTATTTTTCGATATATCTTTGAATCGTTGAACGATTACAGATCGTTGAATATAATTTGCAAGAGATTGATATCTACATATTGTTAAGTGTCTATTGACCAACAATCGATCGAATAAACAAAATTAATTTACGCGGAGCGCGTAAAACGAGGCACAAAATTATTTAGAACGCATACTGTAGAACATTTTTATGAATATTTTTTGAATATTCAATATGAATATATGAAACTTCTTGAAGCTTTACGAGCACTGTAATGAGATAAGCTATGATTATACAGTTTTACAGAACTTATTTTGCCTTAATTTGCCCACATTTGGAATATTGTTCGGTTGTTTTATTACCTTATTACCGATATCCATGTATTGAAATAGAGATCGTCTAGCATAAATTCCTACGTTTATATGTTCATAATATGGGCTGTCCTATATCGATTGATAATTTACTACTAGACAACGATGCTGTCTCGTACCAAACTTATGTCAAAATGTTGAGATAAGAAATGACCTCCTTTATGTTTAAAAAGTTGTGATTTCTACAGAAAGGTTATTATTAAAAAGAAACGAAATCTCGAGGTTGCAAAGAGACTATGAACATTATATAAGTAGGCATATTCCAGGAAGCAATTTGTGAATATTATTATAAAATGTTTAGCAATTTAACAATTATCAGTTTATAGTTTATTTTTTAAAAAAGGAAATAACATTTCTATGAGAAATGAAGAACAAAGATGTAATCTTGGAATGAATCTCCAATGAATCTTTGTTTGGAATTGGAATATTATTTATGGTCACCTGTGGGCAGGATTGTTTTCACAGCGTGAAGGTTATATGACTGGATTTATTTTCATTTATACAGCGTGAAGGTTATATGACTGGATTATCTCCAATGAATCTTTGTTTGGAATTGGAATATTATTTATGGTCACCTGTGGGCAGGATTGTTTTCACAGCGTGAAGGTTATATGACTGGATTTATTTTCATTTATTTTGGAGCGCCATTTGTGGAACCACTTCTACATAGAGTCGAGACCTCGCTGGAAAGTTGAGGAGGCAATTATCGGGTCTGAATGGGACACCTGAAGACACAATACAGCAAAATTTTAAGAGAAGCATCAGACTCTATTTACAAGGAAACGGAGAACATCTCGAACAGCTATCGTACAATAATTTGTTGCATTTTTTGTGGACACTTGCAAACGGGACAATCGCAGTTTACGTCTTTAAATATCACGGCCTTCTTCTCTACGACTTCTATCTTATGTATCGTTCGGATTGAGTATCGCCGTCTAGCCCCGCTGCTTAGGCTGACCTCCTTTCGTTCGTGTAAGGAAGTTTGTTCGCGTGCAGGGGTATTTTAACCGATTTTTAATTGTCAATAACAAAACAAAGCCGAAAACGCAATTTTTTATGCTTAATTTTCGTCTTATTTCGGCTTCAAGAATAGCCTCCTAAATTTCCTGGCACCTGTAGCCGAATACCCTATATATTTGCCTATATGCGCATGAATTTCTTGCACAGAATCATCGATGTATTTATTTTTATTGCTAATATAATATTATCAATAAGTATCTCAAACATTTTAGAGTTGGAATTCTCAGGGATCATATTTCCCATTACTTCCTTATCCTGTCGTTATACATTCTATGGTTTAGATTCCCTGTTAAATAATCTAAATTCCATTCTTGCCACACTTTTCCTTTTCCATTTCTTCCTCTTTCCTCTTCCATTTCTTACAAATGGTGCAAACAACCCCCTATCTTGATATTTAAAGTTGTCGCATAATGTCATTTTTGGTAATTATGTGCAACAGGAGCGACCTCGCCGATTTCCATGACTTTGAAACATGTTGTCAAGATAATCACCCTGAACAACTTTTTCTTGCCATGTTATCGCCGCTCGGCCTTAGTTTTCGAGATACACGCAAAAGTATTTTTAATATTATATATTTAATGGTATGTAGCTTTTTGGAGTTTGGGTTAGATTTCAATTAAATTGAAATTCATTTTAAGTTGTAGTTGATTCAATTTAATACTCGTTATTATTAACGTTATAATTGGAAGTATGTCTGCTATTATATCGAAAAATGCAGTTATTCTGTCGTCAAAGTTATGTTGTCGCAAATCTACATAAACAGCTTCACCGGAAACCTCGTTCATAACTGCGTATGCGTGGCAGTGAGAAGTGTTTTTGAAAATTTTATTTCAACACCGCACTCGTTGCTCTCTCGTAAAGACCTAATTCGTTCCAATACGAACTACTCACAAGTTATCGAGGAATTTTTAAGAAAAATATTTCTTCATTCGCATGGTGTTATTCGGTTGAACTAAATTTTTACGTCTAAGCAGCATGTGAAGTATTGAAGTAAAGTTTTCCAAGTCACTTCTGACAGCCTCACGTATGCAGTTGTAAACTAGGTTGTTTATTTAGATCCGTAAAATATGATACGAAGATATAGAGTTTGATAGCTGATGGATGTAAATAGATCGTTAAGCGGCCAAGTAAGCGACAAACGTGTTAACTATGCTCGTGACTGAGTCAGAAATACACACACATATGATCATAATTCATTGTAGTGATACCGATAGTTTTTTGCAAATATCTTGGAAAATAAACCAGGAGGTGGTTACACGTATAGGAAAAAGTTGACATATTTCAAGGTCATTGAAATTGAGATCGTCCCTGTCCTAAATGATTAATTAAATAATTAAAGGAACTTATTTAATTGGAGTTCAATTATAATTGTAGCGCCTCCTCCGAGAATATAAATTAGTAATGCGCTTTGCCTACAATATTTGCCAGACGTTTAAAGCAAATTAAAAAGCGAAAATCGCGCTCTGCTTGTGTTTTCAGCGTTGCCATTCGTCCACCGGTTCACGGCTGTCGCTAGTTTAAAATGTTGCCGTTATTATTTGGTCTTGGGTATTCGATTGAAAAACGAGAAACAATTATAATTGAGTTTCACTTAGGTTCGTCTAATTATATAATTGTAATTCTCTTCCTCAAAATGATTTGGGAGATGTTTAAAGCATCTAACGGCAACCAGAGATTCGAGGAAAAGTGTGTAAATTCAACTATTACAAGAGGAGAAGAATGAAGATTTATTATTATACCTAAACATATTAAAACAAAGATAGCGATTACACAAAGAAAAGATTTAAAAATAAATATCTGAGAAAACCATTCTAACTTATCATCCTAAAGTTATCTTATATGAATTAAGATTCCAAAATCGCATTTGCAAACACATTTACGTCATGCATAATCGATAGATCATAAAATTTGGCGAGCTTCATTCCGTCCATCCCGCTGCTCTACGAATAACATCGATATTAACACCTTCTTTCTTGGCAACAGAAATCGACGCATATGTTGCATTGTGTGTGTGTTTATATCAATACAACTATTCTCTAAGCCGCGTTTGACCCATCGATTCAGCGTATTGTTTTATGCGTTAATAATCATAATTTGTTATTTTTTAAAAGAGATAAAGAAGTTCTTTGTTGAATGTTAATATAGAGCAAATATTTATCTTCTACTTATATTGAGCTACAATAAATAAAGATCGTTTTCTATTTAATGCAGAATTCTTTATCCTATCAGGTATTCTTATTTCAAATTAATCGAGTTTTATTCGACTATTCTCGAGCCTCATAAATGTTAAAGTCTGAATGCTGTGGCTAGTGATCAAGGCAAGTAATTGTCTCGAAGGTCAACCTTTCGAAGAATAAAAAATCATTAGAACCTTCATCAGATAAAAAGACAAGGACTACTCTAGGATTCAACGTTTCGTTGTATTTTGGATTATGTAATCTTATCTTTGCTACAGCTTTGAAAAATCTCCTTATGTTGTTATCCTGCCCTATACTTTTGGTTCTAGTAAACGAGAGATCGTCGACTAAAGACTAGTGAGTGAACAGTATTTAGTTCCTTTTCCAAACTCCTGAGACAGACACGCAAGAACCTCCCAATCTATAGATTTCTCTGGCAAAAGCTCCACCATTAAGGCTCTATCGTACTGCTTAATCGAAAGAAGATGTAATTTCTGGTTATTCTTCGGGAGTACTCCATACCCCAAACGGTTTGCGAACAATATCGTCAAGACCAGGGATAATTTCCGCCATAGTGGATGAGGGTCTCTATTAGGAGAAATTAATAAATTACTATTTGGCCTAATAACTAACGGCTCTTTTACAAGCATTGATCGGTACAATGGATACGACGCCTGCGACGACCAGTCTAGGTTTACTATTATTCCTGTCACACAATGCCTCTTAATCTTTCAAAGAACTCTTGAAATTATAGAAAATGGAGGAAACGCGTAAAAGAAATAATTGCTCCAATTTAACGTGAGTGCGTCTATTGTACTAATATTGGGGTGTTTAAACCAGGAGACATAGCGCTCACATTCCGTGTTTATACGACTAGTAAATAGGTCGATCTCGGGCTTACCGAGATAATTTACGATAGTTCTAAAGACTTTATTGCGTAAGGATTATTCTGTCTTGGGTTCTAGTCTACGAGATTCTCTATCAGCTTCTGTATGTTCTTTGGATTTTATATATGAGGCATAAAGCCAAATATTTCTCTCTTCGCGTCAAGATTTGATTATGAAATTTAACGCGATTGATTATTGAGATTCTGAAACGTACTTCTCTCATTCCGCTAACATAAGAGATGGCTACTATATTATCAAATCGTAGTAAAGTATCGCAATCTCTCGACTCTTTGGTGAAACAACGTAATCCAAAATAGGCTGCTTTTAACTCGACAACACTTATTGCTAATTCATGTTCCTCTTTAACCCTTTGAGCGTTAAACCCTGCGTTGTCCGACGTTGAGCGTGCGCCGTGGACTGCCCATTCTTTACGAAGAAGCATACCGTGGACTGCGTATTTTTTACGAAAGAGCGCAAATTGAGCAGACTAAATCTTCATTGCAAAATATATTGATTGTAACTAAAATAAATTATGCAGTGACCTCAAAAGCATTAATAACCATTTATTTCATTAAGCAATAATAACATGAACAATATAAAAGTTTTAAATTATATTTTTTAAATTGAAAATTTAATAATTTTGTATTATATGGTAAATCTCAAAGCAGGATTCAATACACAAGCCAATGTTACATTTTTTGCATTCGTAACGGGAATCAGTCCTGCGATTATGATTAGTGTAAACAGCGGATCTTCGTCGTGAAGAATGTTTATTATTTTCTTCGGTTATGCAGGATGTAGGGAAATGCCTCTCCTTTAGCCTTTACTCCGCGTGGTGGGGATCTTTGCAAAATATCTTTTATGAGAAGCAGATGAAAATTTTCAAATGTTCCAGTTTCATTATTAGCATTTTTGTAAATAATATATGCATTATATATAGCGAGGTCTAGGAGGTGGAAAAAATATTTGTTATACCATTTTGTGCTTTTTCGAACTCAAAATCATATTGATTTTATCGACGGCGCCCATCAAGGCATTGTACTCTGCTACACACTTTGGTTTTCGCTTTGGTTTGCCAGTTCGATAATTCATTTTTTTTTTTTTTTTGTTTCAACGAAATCATCAGAATGTGAGGTGGATATTAATCCATACGTCTCTTTTATCACGTCACTTTAACGCCACTTTTGGCCTAAATTGAATGGTTATGTGGGAACGCATATATCCGTTCATAGCCTAAATTGAATGGTTATGTGAGAACGCATATATCCGTTCATAGCCTAAATTGAATGGTTGTGTGAGAACGCATATATTCGTTCAAAGGGTTAATCCAAACACCATGAAATCTCTCATTCCCAGGAATCGGAAAAAATTTTCAGTAAAAATTTTGCCGATTTCAGGGATCCACATGCATTAGAGATATTTTGGCGCCACCATTGCACATCCGAATTCAATTCATTTGACAATTTCATATTTCAATCATAGTTATTATCGACCAATTCTAGAGCTACATCTTTCTTTCTTTTGTACTTTTCGTACTTTGCCAATTTTTGTACTTTGAGCTTCTTAGGTAGCGCTCATTTTATATTTAATTTGTTAGAATTGTAATACACTCTTAATATAAATAATACACTCTTCTCTAAATATACGGTAAAATCTTATCGCTTTAAACTATTACGTGTAACTTAACGAATCTTTTGCATTCCTTGAACGAATTAGCCTAAATTAAAAAATCACTTAAATATATTTTACAACAAATAGCCTCATTTCTTAAGCATGGACCTAAGGGTCTTGCGATTTTCGTAAATAAGAAAAATGCCACGCTTAATCTAAACGATAAACGGTTGAATTCACACAAAAGGTTATCGAAATTAAATCTGAAGGGTTTTCTATTCGAATCGAAATTTGCTATGGAAATTAAATATTAGGCGTCTTTTAAGTCGGTTATACTAATAAAACACTCGGGACTTATTAATTTTGACGTCGTCCGCTAATACTCTAATTTAAAATGTTCGGTATGAACGAACTCATTTAACTTTCTCTAGCACATTTGCTTACTAATTGACTAATTATACGTATAATTATAGTAAATTCTTCAATTAACCAATTTCTATTTAACGGTCCATAACTTTAAAAAACCTGAGAATGAAAAGGTATTTTGACATTCGACAGGAATTTTAAGTCTTTTTCCTTAATATTTTAACCTTTCCTGGAACCCCTTTCCAAATAGAAATTCATTCAGCAACGCCTCTCTCAAGTATTTCTGAAATTGCTATTTAAATTGGCCAAAGTCAAATTTCTTTTAATTACACGTTCGTCGCGCCATGAATCGGCGAACAGTTCATTTAGCAAAGCACCGACGGCTGTTGCTGCAGCAATTATTTTCTCTTGTTTTCCGACAATACTCGCGTCCCTCTTGACACCAGTTGACTGAAGAGAATCCCTTATATCCAAATTCAACTTTGACAAGTAAGCGAACAAACAATTTTAGGAGGAGGATATTTCTTTATAACGACGTTCATGTATTCTTTAGGAAGATATTGTTTTATAATATCCTCCCATCATAATGCAATATTGACTCTTATGGCATCTGCCAATTGTCTTTTATTTATGCATCGATGACCAGTTGCCTTAACCGCTTGAGACCCAGGGGTCATTGAAAAAACAGAGTCGAAAAATCTCGAATTGTGCGACAACGCTTGTCTTAATCGATTGCGAAGAGTCAAGCGGCGCTTATTTTACTTTATGAAATACATCTATATTGTTATATATGTAGTATCGGGGAGATGGGCCTAAGAAACGTCGAGCCAACTATAGACAATGCCGCGAGAGCCGAGGCGCTGTCGGCTCCATCAATGCGTTATCGGGTCCTTCAAATAAATAGCTTCGCCGAAAAGACCTACGTGA
>NT_176491.1:55500-78216 GCF_000188095.3 Bombus impatiens
AGCGGACACAGAGTGTGCATCGACGTGCGACGATATTGTAGTCGGTCCTCTTGTTGTTGAATATCACTTCTTAAAATACATTAAACTTCGAACCTACTATCATTACTTGTCCTTACTCTAAGAATCCATCAGTTACTACATATATGCGTACTATTAGTTTATAAATATTTCAAGTTTTGTTCAATAAAAATTGTTGAAAAGATAACAATGAAATACAAAATATCATTAATCATCCGTAGCGTTCAAATGTACTGAGACTTTTCGACACAAAATCTAAACAGCGCGATCGCGCTGCTTAGGACTCAAACGGTTAAGAACAATCTCATTTAAACTACCAGAGCATTGCATACTCTGCCGAGATTGTTACGCCAAATTGATTATGATTAGATTGATCAGTAGTAGCGTTCTGGTTGTGTTCTAATGTCTTTTGTTTCAGCCTTGTCTCCTCCATTAGTATAGTCTGCTGCCTGCTGTTACTACGGTTCAGCTCCCCGGTATATCCATCGGCAACGTTCTTGTCACATAAGATAACAAAATAAAAAAGGAATTTGAGGTAAAAAATAAAAAAAGAAAACTTTATTTTTTTTCTAACATCAACACACTTTACAATCTACTTTCGATCGGATCCGATTACTTTCTTTTGTCATCCCTCAACATCCCCACCGTCCATGCATTTGCTAGGCGTCCGCGATCGTTGCCACGTGCTCTTTCTTCTAGAACCTTCGGTGGAAGGACCGTTGGGATGTTGATGGTTCATTAGGCACTTCAGCGATATACATTGTCGCCGAGTGCCGCCACATCTTTATCTCTATCGTCAGTCCGTCGGATTTGAAGTATGCCGGTCGTGACATTCTACTCGTCGTTCTCGTATTATGGAAATTCTGGTTTCCTGATTGTGACCCCGGTTTCGTTGCTGGGAAAAACACTTTTAATTTTAACTTTACACTATACGCACTTGATCGCGAATATGTTAAACACGATCTTGAGTTAGATGGACTGTAGCGCCCTAATTAAATCGAAGGGACTCCTGGATAGATAGACAGCTAAACAACTCGTTTGATAAGTACTAACTTCCGATAAGGCGGGCAAGGAAAGTAATAACTTTCACTTCTTTAGAAAACGAAAGTAATGATTTTGATTTCTTATAGTAATAAATATAATCTCAATGAAACTAGAACCCGAAAGAGCAACTTTGGATTTCTAATAAATTAGACCGATAAAGAATCCGTCGTAACTTGTAAACTCGTTTACATCGCTTTCAATTTATCTTGCTTTTAACGCAATTTCTGATTATTCTTTCTATGCTGCTGCTTAAATGCTTTGATTCAGATAATATTACCTTTTCCTGACATTTCGAAACTCGTGTGGTTCACCCGATATGAAAACAAGAAATGATAGGCGAGCGACGACGCTGGCGGCACAGGCAGAGCGCGATTTTTTATTTTTAATTCGCTTTAAATGTGTGGCAGGGAAGGAGTACTATCAACTGATCTCGAAATACAGTTATCTTAAATTTTTCTTCTAAAACAAAAATGATAATTCAGTTTCTACAATGTGGAATAGCCATTCTTAAATCCTCTTAAAGTTTGTGCAGGCTTTCTTTTTCCTCGCAACTTACCTTTTCTTCCGCCTTTCTTTTTAACATTATGGGGGCGCAAAAAAATAAAAATATTCGATACTAAACAAGCGTATTGCATGATCAAAGAAATTATTAACAACAATAGAAAGATACCCATCGTCGTCATTCAAAAGCTAAGATAAGAAATTCGCCGTCTTCTATTTTCGTTTAAGAGGAACACAAATTCTTGATTCTCTTAATTTAAACAAATGCTAGAGCACCACGCGATACAGCAATCCGACAAGTGAATCATTGTTGCACAGCAAAAAATTCTGTGTGTATGGAAGCACTATTGTACGTGCGTGACCGTGCACGCATTCTAGCGAGAATATTTAACTGTGATCGTATTCACGAGTTGTAACTCCGCAGAGAGAAAACTCAAGTAAGCGATTCCATATAATAGGAAAATGCATTGAACGTGTATTTGATAGCAACTATGGCATAAGATAGCAGATCTGAAACGTATAATCTTAGCTTTGGGAAATCATGCACCAAAAGATCCCTATAGATCTTTACTGCTATTAGATGTAATGTGCGGCGATTAGTATAACAATATGAGTGGAAATAATGTATATAGTTGAGAGGTAAATATATGTATGTGTAATAGAAATATACTTAAGTAAATATAAGTATAAGTACAAGTACAATGTATGCTAATCCAGATTCGTACACTGGCAGCGTTGCATTACAACAGAGCTTCGAAGCCATGGACCTATGGGTATTTATATGTCGGAGATGAAAGGAAAACCCGAGCCTTCCTTTTGCAATTTTGAGGAAGCCTTCTAATGCTTTAGCCTAGATTTTATCATAACTGTAATTAAGCAATTGTCATTTGTAATTATTTGACATTTGTGAAAGCGAAAATGGGTTCGAGGTGACAACTGGTCGCCGAACGTAGCCACGGTCACGGGATAAACGTTTTGCCTGACGAAGGTGTGGATCGGTTGTATTGTTCTCCCTAGAAATCACATAGAATTGTACTTTAGAGATGTCGATATAATGGGACACACGTTGTATTAGGAATCAATCTCCAGACAGAAATTGCCTAGTAACGGCGTTTGGATCTTTCTCGATGTTTCCAAAGAGTATACAATAAACTTTTGACAGAAATTGCCTAGCAACAACGATTGGAACCTTCTCGATGTCTCCAGCGAGCATATAACGAACAAATGCAGTCGTATAGCGAAAAAGATTTTCATCAGATATTCATTTGTGTAATCGCCTTGGAAAGTGATACATCGAGCAATTTACCGAGTATCTCAGCAATCGTATTTTTGTGTTTAAAATTATTCTACGCATAGTAAAGAGTTATCCCGTTGACCGTGGATTCGTTTGAACCCCGGAACATTGTTAATAGCGTAAATTAAATTCATTAATCGTAAAACCTATCAATCGTTAATCTCATTATTCGTTAAATTCATTATTCGTAAGACATATTATTCGTTCCTCTTATTGTTCGTTAAACTTATTATTCTTTAATCTAATTATTAGTTAAACTTATCGTTTGTTAATCTTATCATTTATTAAATTCATTATTCATAATATTTTGTAAAATCTTGTTTATTCGCGTAAATATATTCTCTGTTTCGTAAAACAATGGTTAATTCAAACGAAAAATCATTACGCGCCTTAAATCCTAATGATAACCCGACATATATAATTACGAAAACTGGCCCATGTACACCCTGGTGTGTAAGCAATCGTGCGCTCCAGTGAAGTGATTCAGAGAAGTGTTATGGATAGTGATAATGAGGGGAAGTAAAACAATGCAGCCGCAGATACCAACAATCAAGATTGCAACCAAAGGAGAAAAGTATTACATAAACGGGTCGGTAGATTTACCAGGCTTAAAGCAACAACAGCAAAATAACAACAATCAAAACGATATGGCTACAGAAGAAATGGAAGAGCAGTGGAGACAGGAGGAGTGCAGCCACGATAACGAAAGATGTTACCAGGAAAGATGTTACGAAAACTGGAAGCTAACAAAGACTAGCAAAAAACGTAAAATAATTCCAGGCACAAGTGCCGCAGCAAATCTAGATACAGAAAAGCAGCGATGGCTGCAAGAATTACCATTAATTACCTTCAGCTCACTAACGGAAGAAATAGACGATGACCCAGCAAGCAAAACCACAACTCAATCAACTTACATTAAAAAACCATCACCAATATTTGTTGAGGCCCAAATAATAGACCCGCTTATTGATCGATTAAACAATATAGTCGGGAAGGATAATTACACAAGAAAACAAACAAAATTAGAACAAGTAAAAATTCAAACAAACATCCGAGAAATTTATAGGAAAGTGATAAACGAATTAAAGAAAAAAAATGATATATACCACACGTACCAGCTCAAAACGGAAAGGAGCTATAAAGTAGTTATGAGAGGACTACATCCAAAAACTAACACAAAAAAACTAAGTAACGAATTAGCAAAACTTGGCCACTAAACAAGAGCAATAAACAATATGACAAGATACGATACGAAGTAACCATTACCATTATTCTTAATAGAACTTGAACCCAGAACCAATAACAAGGAAATTTATGAAATCAAAAAAATTCTAAACACAATAGTAACAGTGGAACCACCACGCTACAAAAACAATACGGTCACACAAAAAATTATTGTAACAGAAGCCCGGCGTGTGTTAAATGTGCAAAAAATCACTTAACAATACACTGCCTATACACAGGAAAAATAGAAGAAGTTAGATGTTATAATTGTAACGGAAACCACGCATTCAGCTATAAAGGATGTGAAATCAGGAAACGATTACAACGTAAACTGTTTCCACCACTTCGCAATAGATCAATCAATAACTACCAACCACAACAAAGTATAACGGATAATGAAACAACATTGAAAGCACAATATGAACCAAACGCTATAAACAGAAACATAGATCCCCAAGGTAACCGAAGCTATGCGCAAGTAACCCAAAACGTTAGCCAAGCAACGCTCACAAACAATCAGAATCGAAGCAACAACATCGAAGACGTTACAGAAATCAAAGGAATGCTCAAACAATCCATTAAAAGTACGGAGATATTACGAAAAATGGTAAGTGAGCTAAACACAATACTAAGGCAACAAGTACAACAAACAACAGTCATGTTACAACTACTCACAAACTTGCTAAGTAAAAAATAGAGATGGACATGTTGAAAATAGCAGCCTGGAACTCCAATGGCTTGCAACAGCGACCCCATGAAACTAAAATTTTTGTATAAAAATAATATTGATATACTACTTGTCTCAGAAACACATTTCACTCTAAAAAGTTACATGAAAATACCGTACTACACCATCTACGACACTTTACGACATTTACTCAGGTAAAGCACATGGAGGAACTGCAGTAATAATAAAAAATGACATCAAGCATCATCTACATAGTCAAACAAATCAAGAACACTTACGAGCAACCACTGTCACAATACAAACTAATGACAATTACTTCTAGATATCAGCAGTATATGTACCTCCGAGATACAAAATGATACTTAAAAAATGGGAAAAGTACTTCCAATCCTTAGGCGACAAATATATAGCAGCAGGAGACTTTAATGCAAAGCGCACATTATAGGGTTCGAGAATTAACACGCCGAGAGGTAGAACATTAGAAAAATACATTAGAAGCAGCAACCTCAACGTACTATCTACAGGAAACCAACGTACTGGCCGACAGACCTCGATAAAACACCTGACCTGTTGGATTTTGCAGTAACAAAAGGACTGAACGTAAGCAAGTTAAAAATAACAACCAGCCTTGAGCTTAACTCCGACCATACACCAATTATATTAGAATATACAAGCAAACCACTACTTTATAACAAGTCAGAGTCGCTTTGCAATAAAAGCATCAATTGGCAAACTTTTAAAGAGCTAATCGAAAACAAAATCAACTGCAATATCCATTGAAAACACTTGAACATATTGAGCAGGCAGTAGCAACAATGACAGAAATAATACAGGAAGCGGCGTAGGCAAGCACCACCCATGAATCATAGCAGGCAGTCAAAAATTATTCCACAGGACATCCTAGATAAAATCAGGGAAAAAAGAAAAGCGAAAGCCAAAATAGAGAACACGAGAAAACAAGAAAAACCTAAATAAACTTAAACAAAGGAATAAACTTAACAAAGGAATTAAAGAATAAAATAAGTGAACATCATAATAACGAATTCTCAAAATTCATCGAATCACTATCCGCGCATGAGAATACCAACTACTCCCTATGGAAAGTCACTAACAAAGTTAAGAAAACAATAAAATCAATCCCAGCAATCAGAAAAATGGACAACACATGGACCAAAAGCAACGAAGAGCAGGCAGAAGAATTTTCGAAGCACCTACAAAATATATTTTCACCGTACGAAATTAATAACAGCATCCCCAGATGGCAAACAAATGAAGAAGTGGAAAATGCTAGCAACACAACTGATAAACGCTACACCATACTCAGCACAACAGCGCAAGAAATTACAAACTTAATTAAGGCAAAAAAGACAAGTAAAGCACCAGGATTCGAATTGATCAATGGAAAAATCTTAAAAAAACTTCCCCCAAAGCAATGAGACTAACAACGATAATATTCAACGCAATTCTAAGAATACAGTACTTTCCTGAAGTATGGAAAATAGCGCAGATCGTAATGTTACCCAAACCAAACAAAAATCCACATCTAACTGCATCCTACAGGCCAATATCATTACTACCTGCGTTCTCCAAATTACTAGAAAAAATAATATATAACCGCCTAAAACCAACAATAGAAAAAAGCTAATACCGAACCAACAATTTGGATTCAGGAATAAACACTCCACAATAGAACAAATGCACAGACTCGACAATCTTACGATCGGAATCTTACAGACGCTGGAAACAAAACAATATTGCATGGCACTCTTTATGGACATCGAAAAAGCATTTGATAAAGTTAACCATGAAAAACTTCTTCAAACATTCAAAAAGTAATTTCCAGAACAAATCTACAAACTACCCAAATCTTACTTAAGCTATAGAACCTTTGTAGTAAAAATAAATGATGCATATTCTGAAATTAAGGATATCAAGGTAGGAGTACCGCAAGGAAGCGTCCTAGGACCAATACTATACACACTATATACGGCAGACATACTAACAACTGTCAACAGCAAAATACTAACGTTCGCGGTCGATACGGCCATACTAGTGAGACACGCAAATCCAGAAACGGCAGCCGCACTACTACAAGAACACATTACAAAAATAGAAAAGTGGCCGCAAAACAAACAAATAAAAGCGAACACCAGTAAGTGCAATCAGATATCCAACTGAACGGCGCCCGCGTAGCACAAACAAAGCAAGTCAAATATCTAGGAATACATTTAGACACACACCTTACAAGGAAGCATCACATAAAATCAATAATAAACAGAATACGTGAAAAAAGGAAGCAGATGTACTGGTTAACCAATAGAAAATCTAAATTAAGCATAATAAATAAACTAAATATATACAAAACAATAATCAAACCAATCTGGACATATGGAGTCCCACTATGTGGGAGGGCAGCAATGAGTCACACAAATAAAATAGAAACAGAACAAGCAAAAATTTTAAGGACAATAGTTAACGCTCCATGGTACATCAGAAATGAAGACTTACGAAAAGATTTAAAAATTCCAACAGTCAAAGAGGAAATCGCTAGATATGCAAAAAAGTATAAAAAAAGATTTGTAACACACCCAAACCACCTGGTTGCTGAAACGAATAAAATCATAATAGAAAGAAGACTGAAGAAGAAGCATCCCGCAGACCTCAGAAAAGAAATAAAATAAACAACTTGGAAGATGGAACCCCGCTAGGGGTAACCATCCACATGTTATATTATTATACCATTAAGCTATAATATTTTACCAAATGTCCTACTGGATAAATTGTAAAATTTAAATAATAATAAAAAGAAATGTACTCCCCGTTGCAGCATCTGTGCATGGCATGTTCCTAGAAAAGGCTGTGCGGCTGAGAGGCCCTTCAAATTGATTTAGAGCATTTCAGCAATACTCAATGGCTGGTTCTTCCCTAGAAGTGAGAATCACTTTAACATTTCATAAGATATTTTCTTTTCGAGGAAAATAAATTTGAAAATGAGGTGGGCTATTATACGTGTTGGTTTATTAACCCTTTCGCTTCGGCAGCCCAGTCCGCCGAAATACTGTCACTGAACGGAAACGCACGCCAGAGATACGCACAGTGTGCGTGGTTGCTATATATACGTTTTCCTAAGTCTTAAATAATAATAATTCTTGTAAGAAACTATCGTTTCACTGTCAATGGATTTACTAGATTTTTTAGCATGAAACACTATACGATCATTTGGATGTTTAAAATATATTGCGTGAAAGGTTTTAATGTTGTTCCAACAATAAGTAACTTTAAGAAGTAATTAATCCTATATGTCAATAAAATCAACAAAAGATGTTCTGTTGATAACGAAAAAATATATTATTGACTACAGATAGCACTTGTATATGCATCATTTGGATGCCGGATATATGGGGTGCCGGACCTAGGAGTCATCGCGTGGTCACCGCCTATATGCGGTGCTCGTACCCACAGGTCATCTCGTGGATGCCGCCTGTAAGCGGCGCTCGAAGCGAAAGGATTAAAGAGACGAGTGAGAAAATTGTAACAGTTAGTGGTAAATTAAAATCACTTTAAATACAAGTACAGAGATGGTGTATGCTACTGTTCAACTCTACGCTCGCTATTCGACTATATGACTCGCTATAATGATTGTCCTAGAGAGCACGTTCGTCTATTTTTATCGACCGGTGGTATTACAAAAAGTTCAAATGTAACAACGTTGGAACTCCAAGGCACAACAATACGAGTCTCTTCGGATTCGAATCTTCCATTGACTCATGTGCCACTATAAAAACGTGCGTGAAGAATAAATTTAAGCATGTCTAAACTTTATTTTCTTGAAAATGAGGCTGTGCCGATTAGAGGTACAAATTAACGCTCTGACCCTCGATATTCGTCGCCGTCGGCGATCAAGTTCGAGACGTCGCAGATCACGGTCAAGATTTAGACCACCGATTCATTTCTGATCAAAGGTGTTTATAGACTTTCGCGAGATCTGGTTCATCAAAGCATTTACAGAGTTAATCTGTAAATTTTCCAGGAACGGAGCTTGCTGAGTGAGATCCGTGAATACATATAATAAATATTTTTGGCGTTGCCAACGCTAGTTAGCATCGAGGGAACGTAAGCATTACCTAGTATACGAGTATCGAGCATTCTTATAGCGAGTATATCGAGTGACATTGAGCGAACGACAATTAACTCGGTATTCTATACTTAGAATAATTTTAAATATATTTGACAATATCAAATATCAACTAGTCTCGTTATTATATAAAACAACACGTTTATATCATCCACCACAAGGCCTTAAACGGACAAATTTTATTTTACGTTTTTGATGCTTTGAGTTATTTTCGCACGTTGAATAATCTCCTAGCGATGATTTTCGTCGGTACTTAATTAAGTTTAAGCGTCAAATTTGTCAAATTTTAAAGGTTAATTTTCTCGAAAAAGAACGTCATATAGAGACGTATCTTTGAAATGCATTTCCCGAAGCTAATATCTTATATCTCACGTCTGCTGTCTCGAAGAATCATATCCATTTTCGTCCCGATTAGCGGCCATCGGTACCATTTAGTATAATTTTCTTCCTTTTTTTATGATTTTGAACATTAATTTTTCCGTACAAACGCGTTTAAAATACTTTAAGTATTTTCAAAACGTTAATACTCATGTTGCTAATTTAATTATGTAACAATATGGAAATAAAATAAACATTATGTCGTCCGTACAATTACACCGTTTCCCCACTTTTTTCCATATTTTGAGAGGTTTGTTTTTATGATCTTTAGAGATTCGTTATTAAAATTGCTTTTGGTATGCCTCGTTGTTATTTGCCAGTGATTCATCTACCATAATAAAATAACAAACATAATTGAAGCCAGAACAACAACAAATCGTCCCCTCTCTGCCACGCAGTGTTGTCGCATTGTCGCTCAGTTGCTATACAAGTTTGTTGTGATTTTCGAAGGGGAATAAGTAAATAGGCAGTTACGCATATTTAACTGCAGCCACAGGCACATAGGGATGCGTCTCTAACGAAGCAACTCGTGTCCAGTGTTCAGCTGGCGATTATACAGGGTGGTTGGTAACTGGTGGTACAAGCGGAAAGGGGGTGATTCTATACGAAAAAAGAAATCGAAAATATAGAATAACAATTTTTCGTTTGAGGCTTTGTTTTCAAGAAAATTGACTTTGAATTTTCGCTCGGTACGCGTGCGGTACGTTATAACGGATTTCACTGTAGAACGTTGTCTCGATGAAAAAATTAAAAAAAAAAATCTTTTTGAAATTTTTTATTCTATATTTTCGGGTTCTTTTTTCGCGTAGAATCACCCCCTTTCCGCTTGTACCACCCGTTACCAACCACCCTGTATATATGCACATATGCACAGGTCTCAATACTCGCTAGGAAAAGCCGTCCAGAAATTGGGTCGTGACTAATTGTAAAAAATCAACCTGGAAGACAACAAATTTCGCGTTCTTGCGATATAGACAGAGTAGAGTGTCTCTGTCTGAGACATCTTTGTCTTCCATGTTGATTTTTCACAACTAGCCACGACTCAATTTTTTAATGGTTTTCCCTAAGCTTCGGTATATGAATATCGAGACCTGTTTATATGATCGTGATTCAGCCATAGGCTAATCAGCCAGAGCGCAGTTTCTTTCGTTTATTTGAAAGTATATAAATAGGAGTTGCACGATTATACAAAAGAAGTAAATTTTTCTTCGCCATTGAGCTTATCACCTGCAACATCATCGCTGCACTCGCGATGGGTTTCGCTGTTCTTAACTCGGTTGTCGGTTACGATCGATGCATTGTTTATACTCGGTGGAGTTGGCTCAGCTTCCGCTGATCGCTGATTCGCAATGTCTGGAGATGCCTGACTGCAGACGATTTACATTGCTTTCCATTTTGCACGGTGCGCTGGTTTGCATAAGATTACGAATAATTCGTGCACAATCACATTGCTCCAGATCGTGCTGGTAAGCAGCAAGAACAACAAGTCATCCATTTCGTCGAACTGTGTTACTTTTTTCCGTTCTGGTTATATACGGATTAGGATTATTATCCTGATATACATCTTCGCCATACAATCTTATGTCTACTACTCAGTCTTTGTCGCCTTTACTCGATTCGGGTAGCTTCTTCAAACGGTGTCGCTTATCGTACAATTTCCCCTGCACCTCTTTTCTCATATTTTCTTTGAGAGCTACTTTATCGTGTTCTACGAAAGAGCCCGAGTTTTTCGGAAAAATAGGAATATGAGACCGACTTCTTCTCGAATTATTAACTGTGCAGACGAATAAGAGTTCTAGTGGCGTTTTTATGGAAGATAAAAGTCCTACCCTAATACCTTCGCATTTTTTATGATGCTTTTAGCAATCTCCGCCGCTGCTTTGGCAACGCCATTGCTCTACGAGAATCTTGGAAACTTGCTACGTTGTTGATGAACTTGTTCAAAGTCTAAATCACTCGCAAACCGACCAAGATCGGACTTCTGGAATATCAAATCTAGTGAACATTGCTTTATAGATCAACCTGCAGATCAAACTATCAAAAGAAAAAATTTATACTGACTCTTTGGGAAATACCTGTGATGACCAAGGACATGCACAAGCAAATATCTTTTGTGTACCAATGATCGGTACAATTTATGACACAGGCGCCAGCAAAGCTATTTTCGAGGGAGCTGTTTTTTATCTATCGCTTTCATTACTTTTGCGTGTATGCATTTTTCCGATCAAGTTTTGTTACTAGCCTCGATAGTGTCTAAAGACCCTACTTGTCGATGACCCTAAGGACCCTACTGGTCCGCTGACCAGAGCAAACTACGTCAAGTGGCTCGAGCCCGGAAGAAATCCCACGGCGTCAACGAGTGTACATCTGCAAATTTCCCGCCAAGCAGCACTCTGATCTTGAAACGTACTAAGAAAGAAGTGTGATAAACAAATACCTAATTAG
The DNA here is from genome assembly GCF_000188095.3 of Bombus impatiens. Classification (NCBI taxonomy): domain Eukaryota; kingdom Metazoa; phylum Arthropoda; class Insecta; order Hymenoptera; family Apidae; genus Bombus; species Bombus impatiens. The sequence goes on from NT_176491.1 coordinate 67,228, forward strand.
CTGAGCCAGAATGGGAGTTAGTCAATTAAATAAAAAAAAAAGTGCCTTCGAATCTTGAAGAAAGCGAAAAACTGCGAGGCGATAATTAGTAAGAAATTACGATCGTGTATGCCCGGAAGAAAATATGTTATCCGCTATCGGAGTAAAGACATATCACAGAATTATTGTGTAATAGCAACAAGCCCTTGCAATCCCTTCATACCCTAAACTAAATATAGAAAACAAGTTGTTTATGGCTGCAAAAGATCACATTGCTAAATTCGAAGCACTATGATCCATAATCCTAACAAATATAAGTAACGCACCGCGATACGTACGCAATAACGAGCTTATAAAGGACTTAGAAATGCCAACAATAGCCGAAGAAATAGCCCAAGAGGAAGATATAAATCCAGACTAGCGAATCATTCCAATAACTCGGCCAAGTATGTGTACACAGTTAATCTACCTAAAAGACTCCATAGAGAACATTCAAAAAACCTTCTTTCGCAATGACAGAACATTAGTATGAATTTTCTGCACGAACGCTTTCTGCTGAGAAAGCATCTACACGATACACCTTGTGTACAGTGTACAGCTTCGTGCTCGCTGTTGATTCTACTTAACAAACTCTTTTTCTTGCGCCAACTATCGGCATTATTCTCACTTTGGCCTAGAGTTTAGAGAGTTTTATACTGGGCAAAGAGTCCACGAGAACTAACTGTTGCCTCAGAATATAGGTCACTTTATAACAGCACCGTATTAAACGTATGCGTAATCTACGCGATTTAGGTATGAACGATGGCTGACGGTTTCGTCTGAAACTGTCTGCAACAGCGGTTTACAATGTAACGTTAACCGTTTGAGTCCCAGGGGCCACTGAAAAAACGGGGTCGAAAAATCCCGAACAGCGCGATAGCGCTTGTTGCAATCAATTGCGAAGAGAAACAAACCGCACAATATTTTCGGCTCGTCATATTTGTTACTTTATGAAATACATCTATATTATTATATATGCGTACTATTAGTTTATAAATATTTCAAGTTTTGTTCAACAAAAATTATTGAGAAGATAACAATGAAATACAAAATATCATCGTAGCGTACAAATGTACTGAGACTTTTCGACACAAAATCTAAACAGCGCGATCGCGCTGCTTAGGACTCAAACGGTTAAAGTACTCATATATTCTTTAAAACGCTCGATAGCAAATGGAAGTCAGAGTTTCTTTTTCAATTTGGCTGTATTTTCCCTCGCGCGAGATCAACGTTTTTGAAGCATACATCACAACCTTCCGACTTTTGTTTTCGTCTTCTTGCAGCAGAGCTTTGCCTACAATATAACTCGATGCATCTCCTTAAATTATAATATTTCTGGAAAAGTCAAAATGTGCTAGAGTTAATGTTCTTTTCACACGATTCTGTATCTCTTCGAACACTCGTTTTTGAACTTCAGGCCACACGAAACGAACGTTATCTGTTAGGGAAGAAATAAGCTGTTTGAGGATTTACGATTTATTCGGTATTCTATTTGCCGATGTAGTTGCCGATGTATTTGCTGATACGCTCAAGAAAGCCACACGCTCAGAAACAGTAATAGGATAGGCTAAACATCCATGCCATAGCCAGCGAAACAATAACCAAATAGTACCGGAAAATATGCGCTCGACATCATTCTATTCTAAGATTTTGAACCGTCACTCTGTTGGATTTGCATAATAAATTCTATTACCATATACAAAGTTCAATTTCTTCATCTTATTTGTGAAACGTTCGAACTGCGACGCGAGGAGATTGTCACGTAAATTCCATCAGAGACCAGGCCACACACCGCAACTTAGATTATAAAAAAAGAAGGTTGAGCCGCAATCCAACTATTAACTTTCTTTTATCAAACTTTATTATAAATACAATGGTTTTACAGAGGTAGAATAATACTAAATCAGACAAAGGCTGAACAAGAACTGCTCGAGCTGGCTGAAGTCTCGGCTTATATAGTTTTGGTTTGGGGATGTTGAGGGGCTCGGTGTATGTTATGATGTGCAAAAGTATCCGAAGGTAGGAGGTCGATGTCTTATCTATGATGTAGACTAAAGAGTCTCGGTGTAGGCTATGAGGATAGGGTGGTGACGTGTACAAAAGAGTCCGAAACTCGGGGGTCGATGTTTTACCTCTGATGTGGATTAAAGTGTGTCATAGCCTCGGTGTAGGCTATGACGATAAGGTGATGACGTGTGCCTTATCTCTGGTGTAGATTAAGATGTGGTTGATATCACAAGATCACCAGCGATCTATCATTTTCGTAATTTCTTGTGTCTCCTACGTGACAAAATTAGCGATCCTTGCCAGGATCCATTCAACGCATCAAGAGAAAACTTCAACGGGAACTCTACGGATTCTACAGCGAAGGACCACGGCCACCTCCTTGATCAAAAGAAGGATCCACAAAGAATCTCGATAAGCTGGCTTTCGAACATTATCGAATCAATAGACCCGAAATACGTTCTGAAGATAGTAACTCTTCTTCTGCTGAAAGTATCGTATCTATCAACATGAATCGAACTGACAAGAGTACGGCGAAGCAAAACGAACTAATTGCTACTATTTTCGAACAACTTCAAAGTCTAGCTCACGAGTTTAGAAACTTTGGAAGTAATATTGAGCAAAACATTAACAAAATAAAAGAATTTACGGAAACTAGTGATAAAAACCGGGCCAAGGAAATACGTGCGGCGGCATACGACAGCACAATTACCACCACTCGACACCAGCTAACACCGGACAACGGCAGCGCAGTGGTTAGCGCCTTAGGTTACGAATGTTCGGGACCCAGATTCAAGTCCTGGCGCTCGTAGTCCGATTTTTCTTCCACGATATCTAAATAAGAAGAAAATACAAAGTACCCCAGCAGCGACACCCGCAGCAGAACCTATTTCGGCCTCTACACGAGCATTAGTACTATCATCTAACAACTATCATGACCTATCCACCTCATACGTAACCTTGCAAAAACTATAGGAGTGAAATACGACACTGAAACCGACCAGCCACAGATCAGCACCCACTTAAAAACCGGTGCCGAGAACGTGACAGACGACGGAACCGACGGACCAGACGCTTTACAAAGACCACGAATTAGTCACGTCACGATTAGACAAAGAAACGACTGCGGCAAACAACAAGGCCTCCAAGCAGGAGAGGCCATACGAACTATTGAGACACTACGGGGTCAAGACGACGTAGGTGTTGAAGATTTTATCAGTCCCCAAAGCAAGAGCCAAGTGCAAAGGCAAGTGCTAGAGACTTCCTATTAGATCTTATACTTACTGAAAAGATAACCGATAACGCGAAAAGGAATATAAGAATTAAGTATAAAGATTAACTCGTTTGAAGACTTATATTCATGTCTAAGACAATACGTATTAGTACTAACCACTAGCAATTAGTACCAACTACTGCAGGAACAAATTGAAAAATTTAAAACAAGGAACAACAGAAAGCGTACAATCCTTCAACTCCAGATTTCGACGACAGCTCAATGAGTTAAATTATGCAGTTCAACACGAAAACCGCGAGCCGATTGAACGACGCGTAGCTTTGGATATTGACGAACGCGAAGCAGTAAAGACATATTTGCTCAATTTACGATACGAAATAGGACAGGTGTTATTAGCTAGCGATCCGAAAAACCTGAACCTCGCCCAACAATTAGCAGCCGATAAAGAACAATGGTTGCGAGAAGCAAATCGTGTCTCCCACCGCCCAAAAAATCAATTTAATAACACTACGCACGTATTTAAACGAAGTGCTACCAATCTACAGCCACAAACTTTTAGCCGACCATCAAGTGACCGAATGAAATTAAATTGTTCCAAGTGCTCTCGAATCGGACACACAGCCGAGATGTGCTCTCTCGAAATTTTCCATTCGGCAACCAAGGAACGACCTCACCTCGAGTAAACCAAACAACGGAGAATCCAGGTCGGAAAATTATTATCAATCATATTGCGACGCAAAGAGATCACCGACGATCTATCATTTTCGTGATTTCTTGTGTCTCCCGCGTGACACGCGCTCCGACAGAATATCGATAATGTTCGAACATTCGATCGATTTCACAAGCGAAAATTTATTTTTGTTTAGAGTGACTCTTTTTTGCAAACGTGCGAAAACGATTTTTAAGGTCTTGTTGTCTACATTCGATATGGTTGAAGACAAACCTGAACACATTTTTGAAAAATAATGTCATAGGCAGCTTCTGCCAAACGGTAAACATGTACCTGCCAAGGAAAGTTACGAACATACTTAGAAGTTGACTTTTCTTATCTAGCTTAATGTGGTGGTGCCCCGCATTTGCATCCAATCTAGAAAATATTTTCACCTCTTTTAACACTAAACCTACTAGCGTCGGTCAAATTGACCGCTCTCGAACTTATTTAACCTAAAAATTTAACCATATTTAAACGTTATCATATCGCTTCATAATTTTTGACTTTTCCTAAAACATGTACACAATATATTTTTCGATATTTACTTTTAATTTGCTCTTTCATTTTCTAAGAAAAATTTGTATTCTGCCTTGCTTACCGCGAGCTGCCAATTTGACAGCCCGACAAAATATTTTCGTTATTCTTAAAATAAATGCAATCAATACAAAGAAAGGATATCTCAAGGTCAAATGACAAACAAAATCAATAATAACAAATAATAACAGCTGTTACATCCGTAATCTTCTCATAAAACATAACTCAGATCTATAATGATCCTAAGGAATCACCATAAAATTTAGCATTGTTTTCAGTCTATTGTTGCAAATATTTTAAAAATCGACAAGTTTCTTAGGGTTATTGCTCATTGCAATAAAACACGGGAGAAACTTTCCCAACTCCACCCTCGAATAACCGTCGGTGGAGAACGGTCAATACTCATCAATATTTTCGTGTAAACATCGCAGTCACAGACCATATTCTTACTTGTTGTCCTTTCGACTAGAATACATCTCAGTTTGTTAGTCAATCAGTCGACATCTAAACTTGTTATCTCTAAAACTGAGACAGAAAGCATGTCAGAGCGTTTTGTGTAAAATTGTTATAAAAGGAAAAGTAAAGCATATCAAATTTGACAATAATTTTATATTCTGTACATAGTATTCTGTGACAAACATTTATGAGGTGGTTGTTGGTGAAGGTGCCAACAATAACTACTCTCGATGTTCAACAAAAAAAGTTTATTAAACTATTAACAATCAACAATCAACAATTAACGATCAACGATTAACAATCAAGAGTTAATAACCACGTATCTCGAATTGTGTTTGCTTCGCTATGACGCTAAACCTTTCGCACTTTGCAGCTCGAGGCAGAATCTATTGTTCGAAACCAAACGGATTCTTTTCTTTGTTGCCCTTCGATATCCCTACTACGCACACGTTTATTAGATGTCCGCGACAGTTGCCGCGTATGCATTCTTCCGAATATTCGACGAAAGAACCGTAGGGATATCAATGGTACATTAGGCATGTCGGCCTTACGCTTTGAAGGTATAGCGCCTTGTGTCGCGAAACGGTTGGAAAGTTCCGTGAGAAATATCAAGACTTTTAAAAAAAAATTAAAAATAAAATTATAGACATAGAAGACTGTTCAGTGTGCGATGAACAAGAAACTTCAGCAACTGAAAACGGCATGGAAACACATAAAAAGCTATTTACAACCTAAACAGAGTTGAATATTATTTATAAATAAGCGTTCACGTCCAGAGCAAAAAAGAAAGAAATTGTTGACAGCAGAGAATGAGACTGATTTAGAGAAACAATGTATCGAAACTGCGCCCGATGGGACAGTTTGCAAAGAAATAGATGCAAGTTCCAAACCTGCCAGGACATCATACATACATAATACACATTTTACTTCCACACTGATCACCGTATAAGGGATCATATAATAAAATGTACGGAAGAAGAGCATTTAGAGTATTTGGGACTAACAGGGAACTATAATAGATGCAACAAAGCTAGATGCATTCATTGCTCTGCTATATGCCCGCGATGCATATCAGGCAAAAAATTTAGATGCCTCATATTTGTGGAATAAAATTTGGAGACCTGCATTTTTTTCAAACTGCATTTTTTTCAAAAATGGAATAAAATTTGGAGACCTGCATTTTTTTCAAAAACAATGAGCAGGAATGACTTTGCTGAAATTATGAGGTTTATACGATTTGATAAGAAGAGCGAAAGAAGCCAACGTTTACGAGCCAATAAATTTGCAATAGTATCTACAGTACGGGGTCAATTTACAGAGAATTCACAAAATTCTTATAAACCTGGTGCATACATTACTTTTATTTTTATTACTTAAAGAATCACGGGAAAAAACCATGCAATAAAACTATCAACAAGATCAGATTTATTACTGCAAAAATCTTGTCAAGTAAAAAATTGTAAAGGTTACAAAATTATGAAAATTTGTTTAAGACTCGGGAAATATTTATGCGGCAACGTTTGATAATAAGATAATTTGTAAAAAATGCAGCGAAGTTGAATAAAATATATCTCTATATAAATAAAAATGTGAAAAAATTCTATTTAAGTCTATAATTGAAATTAAACAAAAATAAATTTGGACAAAATTTTATGAAAATTAATTATTTTATATATATTTAGTTATAGATTAACCATTATCTAAGTTAAATCATAAAAACTATTACTTCTTTAGTCACCGGTCATTTTGACCGCACATGGTATGAATAGGTATATACGATGTGTTGATAGGTTTAGTGTTAACGTCATCTACCTTAGGTAACGGGTGGATTGCGTTACTATTAAGCTTTGTGTAATCGCGGGAACGAATTTCGTCGGTGTTCTTTTTACGACTGCCATCGGGTTACATCATCCGCCGGACAATTTGCCAGTTTTATCACCCTCTGCCTAATAAACTTATCTAGTGTTGAGAAATATCAAGTTGGTATGATCACTAGTTCTTACAAGATAAGTTGGTACAACTCCTAACGACGCTTCTTTGCTTAGGCGTCGACCACGTGTTAATTATCTAAGTGTATCCGGTGTGTTCAGACGGTTGTACGAGGTGGTGAAATATAGAAAGTAAAATTCAATCTGTGTGAATCTATTAAATATCAATCCCAAACCTATATTTAACAACATGAATGACGAAAATTGCTTAATTACGGCTATGGCAAAATCTAGATTACAGTGTTAAGGGATTTTCCCAAAGTTTCAAAGGGAAGGTGAAATACAGAACGTAAAAACTGAATCTGTGTGGATCAATTAAATATCAAACTCCCAAACCTATTTAATAACATCTAGTTCTTCTTTTAGTTTCGGAAATAACGGTATATATGGCTACTTTACTGGCATGCGGAGTGGATTAAGAAAAAGATTCAATACTCTCTCTTAAATAGATTTAGTTCTTTGAATTGATCAAGACCACTAAGACCTTGATCAAACTCGCGAATTATTTTCGCACTTGCAGAATCAACTGTTCAAAGATTATTTACCTCCTTTTCTAACTTCAATTTTCGCATTTCGGGTTTTTCGAGTAGATTTTGCAAGAGACAAACTTTGAATTTACATCAACTACTAGTTTCTTACCATTTGCCCCGTAAATAACTCCACGTCAATCTATATCTGTAAAATATCTATAAAATATCCATAGAAAAATATGCATTTTCGGCAAAATCCAATATTCCCAAGTTAATTAAAAAATCGCATTTTTCAGCTGACGCATCTCCACTTATCGATCTTAAAAACACCGCGTCGCGAACATCTTTCTCCAATCGTTGAACGCTATTCGATTTACACACTCGATCCCAATATCCGATTTTCTTGCATTTGTGACAAGTTCGTCGAAGCGCAGGGCAGCTATTCGAATCCGAACGTCTATGAAGATCACATCGGTTGCATTGCGCACTGTTCTTTCTTTTCTGCGTACAGGTCCTTTTCTTTTGCGGCTTCTTATTCTTGGAAATGCTTTAAGAAGTCTCAATTTGTTTATACACACGGTTGGTCTAGTTGTGATTTATTATCTCCTTGCATAGCAAGCGTATCGTTTTCTCCGCGATCAAATCGGGTGTTAGTTTTGAACGCTCTGACGTTTCTATATTGCTCACGCTAATGATAATACGAGCACAAATTAGATCTACTTTTAACGAGTGCCGTAATCGCACGTTTCGTCTAACGTGTCAGACGAATTCGCCGTAACAGATGAATCAACATTTTTGTCCATCGGTATACTCTTGAGTTGAATCTTTCGAAAATTCTCTTTCGAATATTCTTGTTTTGCAAAAAGTACGTATTAAATTTGTCTTTCACTGCTTTCAGCGTCGTAATGTCGTTAATCTGAGGCAGTGGTCGATTTAAAATTTCTTTTGATTTTGCGTGATCCTGTGTTGTGGTTTTCGGGGGGACTAAATAAATAGGCGGTTGCGCACGTTTAATTGTAGTAGCAGACACGTGGGAACGTGTCTCTGACAATGTGATCCCTGTTCAATGTTCAACCATACTTCAGTAATACAAAGCGTGCTGCTGTAACTCTTCCTAAAGACGCGCTCGCACATTAAACGTATTTCATACAAATCTATAAACTTTATTTATTTTGTGCCGTTTTGCTTTTATTACTTAGATACTTACACTGTTCCTAAATATTAGAATATTTATGAAAAGTGAGGTAAACCTGAGAATCGTGGGAAAATTATTATCTGATTTGTGTATTTACTCATTTTATTTATTTCATTTATTTCAAGTTCCAAAAATGTATGGAAATACCGAATATTTAAGATTAAAATAAAGGAAGTATACTTCTCCTTTTTGCATTATATTTTAAATGGATTCCATGCATTGCATTCCATGGTGCTCTACGGCTACCAATCTATGATTTATTTCTATGTTATTTGCAATTTGCTTCTGGATTTTTATATACAGAAGTAAAATTTCGTGAATTAGAGCAACTGGAAGCAATTTGTATGAAAAATTGATTACAGGACCTCATAACTGTGGTCTCAAAATGATCGTACAAATCTCTTTATCGTATACTGATTAGCTTTAAAAAGCAGGAAATTATAGAGGCAATGTTTACGCTTCTGACTCTGTTTTTAATTCTGTCCGATTAATCATTTTTCTGGTAATGTCAGTCGATTATCACATTTTATGTAAAATTAACAGATATCACGATATTTATGATCCGTAGTGTATATATAACATATCTGTATATGTATATACAATATACAATACAAAATGGCAAATAATTCTCGATGTCATAGTTCATCCTTTCAACGTTTAATTGTCTCTGAAAACATGTTTCGAGCATTTCGATTGACATTTCCACTGCGAGAGTGCACGACTGGCGCCTTCGTGGTGGTCAGTTTAATTTGATGTAACCAAATTTGCATTTCGGTGAAGCCGACAGTTCTCGTTTCACTGTTTAATCTTCCTGATTGCCGCTCCATAGAAACGCAGCTGTATCTCGGTTGGAAACGATAATCACCAATGATTTCAACCGTGTCGATTATTTTCGTTTGCGTATCGTACGCTCAGGAAATTTCTCTATCCCAATATCAATGACTGCCTTCGCTCAATAATTCCGATCCCTATTTCTGTTCCAATGTTATGTAAATGCGGTAAACAACTTTTCGTGCGATTTCATCTGCTTGATGCAATTTTGTTTAAATTATTTGCAATATGCATTTATCTTTCTAGTAAACAAAATTACATGTTAATCGTTTAGAAGTTCTGTCTTCTCGCTGATTTCGATACCCTTGAAATACATTGTCAATGTAATCATTTTGAACAACTTTTTCCAGTGCAAATAATAGCCGCCCTGCTTTAATTTCCAAGATACAGTTATTCCTATTGATATTCGGACACCTAAGGGTAGCTTTTTTAAAATTGAACCAAACAATTTGAGCTTTTTTTTAAGAAGTTAGAAGAAATAGTTTACTAGGTGACGTATAAAAAAAATTTTTCAAGTCGCAATTGGTCGCAATTGCTAAGAACAATATCAGTCAAAAAAAAGCACTTTTTATCAAATCTCTCATCAACTATTTCAAAGATCTATTTTTTCATCTGAATGTGTAATTGAAATTTAAACAACACATTTCGAAGATTTATGCCAGTTATATATACATTAAAAATTTCCTCGAAATCGATTAACGTTGCTATAAGCTACAAATGGTTAAAAGTGGTAAAAATCGCAGATTTTCGCCACTTATCGAACAATCGATTTCGACAAAATTTTCAGCATATATGTATACACCTGACATAAATTTTCAAACTGTGTTTAAATTTTCATAACAGGCCCAGATAAAGAAAGTCGTAAAACGCAATCTTAAATTTTCTCTTCGCGATTCTGATCAATTGCAACGTTTTTAAAATTTTAAGGGAATCGAAATCTGCGAGGAGGCCTAACCACTAAATAATTACCAATTGCATATAGGGTAAGATTGTGTTATATGTATAAACAATTTTTGGTGACATGATAAATAGCTCGGTGATCATAGTTTTCTATGACAATGTAATTGTTAGTCATCAAAATTAAGAAATTTATAAGAAATTTATTCAGTTATTACCGATATTCTCAGTTAATAATTATTTATCGTGATTCAGTGACATGTATATGTTATTTTATTTCTGGAAGTTATTTTATTATTTTATTGAATAATTCTTACATAGGGTGTCCGGTAAAACATGGTAAAACATAGATTGCTTGCAAAACTAATACCTATAAATAAAAAATATAAGTATAATTTTATAATTATAATTTTTCAATTACTGTCCTAGTTTTTGGGAAAAATAGATTTGAATACAAAGATATCGTTAATTCAATACAGTAAGTTTATATGGCATATTTCATATGTAATCATACTGGTAGTTTAAAGTAAAGAGAGAGAAATATTAATAAATAATATTATGAAGAGAGAGAGAGAGAGAGAGAGAGATAGAGAGAGAGCGAGAGAGAGATAGAGAGAGAGAGAGAGAGAGAGAGACAGAGAGAGAGAGCG
>NT_176491.1:78501-93848 GCF_000188095.3 Bombus impatiens
AGAGAGAGAGAGAGAGAGAGAAAGAGAGAGAGAGAGAGAGAGAGAGAGAGATTTTAGGTGATATTATTCTTTAAATGATGATATTCTTGTATACAGAATATGCCGATCAGAAAATTCTTTAAAGAGTGATGGGCGCAAATGTAAGACACTTGAGATGGGAGAATCAATTTGTTAGCCATGTATAGGTATAATATAACACTGTCCAACAAATTTCAACTTTTCTCGATGTTCCCATTGCTATTAAGTGCTATTTCATAATGTTTTTTGCGCTAATTTTAAGTCTACAGATCGTTTTTCTCTAGCAAATCTAGTTTCTGGAGATTTTTAAAACCATTCATAGTTTTCAGCTTTAAACAAATTTTGTGGCATAGCTGTAACAGTTGTTCAATTTCTGTTTACGTCGGAAGATTCTGTACACTTTCCTGAATACACTGCTATCGGTTTTCGATACGTTATGAATGTATGTTTAAACTATGATTAAAAGTGGAAGAATACCGATTTTGCACCAATGTTCAGATATTTTTCAATTTATCTTAAAACATAAGAGTCTAGCGTTAAGTGAAATCATACCACACGATAAAGCAGACTTTTATCTTGAAGAAACGCTCAAGAAAAGTTGCATCACATATTTCTTCGTCATATTAGAAAGCAAAATAGCTCCACAGATGCTGAAGTGCCGATAGTAGTACTCAAAGGCACAGCGGCTGCTCAACGTTCCTCTTAGTGCAATCCAGTCCTTTTGCACAACTATGTTAAGTATGCTCATCATATTCTATAATACTCAATTATTAGGGTGTTGTCAAAAAAATTCAAACTTAATTAACCCCTTGGCCATAGTAAGCAAGAAGTTCGGTCGCGCGCCGTCCCATTCATCTGTTCAGCCGTGTGCCCGAACTGACGCAAAATGTATACTTATGACATGTATATTTAGGGGCTACAAAAGGAATTGTGAAATAATAAACAACGTTTGAGGACAAATAGTGTTTTAAGACGTCTAGGACGTAATCATGATCAATTGATCAGTTAACAAAAACAATTTATTATTTCAAAGTGGATAATGAATCACTAGCAATTTGTAAATTACCACGAGTCAGACTCGTAGGTTCCGTTTATGGCACAAATTCTTTACCACGAGTCTCGCTCGTGGTTATAGGCCAAGGGGTTAAGAGGGTAAAGAATTGCTGGAAATAATTTCATATTTCAACATGACAATACCTCCGTTCACATGACCAAAGTAGCAAAAACATTTTTCGCAAATAAAGAAGTTCAAATTCTAAATTACTCAGCAAGATCTCTGGCTCTCAACATTATCGAAAATATTTGGGGATATCTTGCGGTATATGCCAACGACCGACAATTTCTAACTATCGACGAGATAAAACAATGCATTGAACATGAATGGCACCAATAGATCCAAGAAACGATTAAGAAGTTATATAAATCTTTACCAAGGCGGATAAATAATAACAGATGCAACAAAATACTGAAAATTAAACAAAGCTACCTTTGTTTTTTTGTACCTTCCCTGTTTTAAAGATATGTTCTCTGATTTTCTTTCACCAACTTTTTTAAATATTTACATTTTCTGAGATAAGTTTGTATTGATAAATTATGTTAAATATCAATATTTTAGTCTAATCGACTGGACCACAAACAATAACGGTGTAAAACGATATATGTATATAGAATAAACTTTATTTATATTATATATTAAATATAAATTGACAAAATAGTACGATGCCTTACATTTTTGTCCCTAACTTACCTTCATATTTATGCAATTTAAATAATCAAAAGTTGTGAATACTATGAAAAGCAAACATGTAGTAAGAAGATGAAATATAAAAATAATGAAAGCAATAAAAATATGCGATAGAAATAACATAACGAGAAAAACTTTATTAAACCGGTCAACAAAGAACAGGAAAGTTCAGCTATAAAAGAAGTGGAAACATTGCAAAAGGAAATGATAAAAACTGGAAGGTAGGAACAGCTCACAAAAAGCATAAAATAATACCAGGCACAAGCGCTATGAAAATTTCAGATACAGAAAAGCAACAGTGGTTACAAGACATCCCACTCTAAAATTCTTTCAGTTCACTGATAGAGTGATAATAAGAAACGATATCAAACACCACTTACATAGTCAAATTGGTCAGGAACACGTTCAAGCAACTACCGTTACAATACAAACTAACAGCAATTACTTCCAGATGTCAGCAGTATATGCACCACCGCAACACAAAATGACATTATAAAAATGGGAACAGTATTTTTAATCCTTAGGTGACAAATATATCACAGCAGAAGACTTCAATGCAAAGCACACGTTATGGGGCTCAAGAATTAACACACCTCGAGGTAGAACACTAGCAAGATATATTAGAACTAGTAATCTCTGCATATTATCCACAGGTAGGCCAATATACTGGCCAACAGATCTAAACAAAATACCTGACTTGCTTTATTTTGCAGTTATAAAAGGACTAAACGCGAACACATTAAAGACAACGCCCAGTCTTCAGCTTAGCTCCGATCATACACCGGTAATAATAGAATACACAACCAAACCAATACTTTATAGTAAATTAGAGTCGCTTTGCAATAAAACCACCAAATGATAAACATTTAAAGAACTAATCGAGAGCAAAATCAACTGCAACAACCTAACATATCAAACAGGCAGTAACAACACTGACAGAAATTATACAAAAAGCAGTATGGGCAACTACTAATTATGAACCAAACAACAGGCAAACAAAAATAATTCCAACAGACATCCTTGACAAGATCAGATAAAAAAGGAAAGCGAAAGCAAAATGGCAAAAACATAGAACACGTGAAAACAAAAAACATCTAAACAAACTCGCAAAGGAAATAAAGAGTAAAATAAAAGATCATAATAATAAAGAATTCTCAAAATACATAGAAACACTCTTTGCGAATGAAAATGCCAACTACTCTCTATGGAAAGCCACAAACAAAATAAAGAAGCCAATAAAACTGATCCCAGCAATCAGAAAAACAGACAACACATGTGCCAGAAGCAACAAAGAGCGAGCTGAAGAATTTTCCAACCACCTTTGTAACACATTTACTCCATATAATGTTAACAACATTAACTCCAAATGTCATTCAGACATAGATGCATAAAATACTAGTACCTCAACTGACAAGCACTACTCCATACCTAATACAGCAGCACAAGAAATTAGAATCATAATCAAGAAAACAAAAAACAATAAAGCACCAGAAATTAACCTAATCGATAATAAAATCTTAAAAAACCTTCCCCCAAAAGCAATACGATTAATGACAATAATATCCAATGCAATTTTAAGAATTCAATACTTCCCTAATTTATGAAAACTAGCACAGATCATAACGTTACCTAAGCCAAGCAAAGACCAGGCCACATCAAATTACATCTTACAGGCCAATATCATTACTTCCTGTGTTTTCAAAAATATTAGAAAAAATAATTTACGTCCGCTTAAAACCAATAATAGAGAAGGAAGAATTATTACCAGATCACCAATTTGGATTCAGAAACAAACACTCCACGATAGAGCAAATGCATAGACTCACAAATGAAATAATACTAGCATTAGAAAACAAACAATACTGCACCCTCTTTATGGACATCGAGAAAGCATTTGACAAAATAAACCACGAAAGCCTACTTCAATCAATCAGAAAACAATACCCGGAGCAGATACACCATTTAATAAAATCTTACTTAAGCAGCAGAACCTTCGTAGTAAAAATTAAGGACACATACTCTGAAGTTAAAAACATCAAGGCAGGGGTTCCGCAAGAAAGCATCTTAGGACCAATACTATACATACTATACACGGCCAACATACCAACAATTACCAACAGCAAAATACTGACATTCGCGGATGACACAGCTGTACTATTCAGGCACACTAATCCAGAAACACCAGTCACATTACTACAAGAACATATCACACAAATATAAAAGTGACTGCAAGGTAAACAAATAAAAGCAAACCTTAGTAAATGCAACCATATTTACACTATGAAAACAGAAACTATCAAATATCTAATTGGCACGCACTTAACACAAACAAAGTACATTAAATACCTAAGACTCCACTTAGACACACAACTTATATGGAAGCAATATACTAAATCACTTATAGACAAAATACAGGTAAAAACAAGATGGATGTATTGGCTAACTAGTCGAAACTATAAACTCAGCATGGAAAATAAACTAAAAATCTACAAAATGATAATAAAACCAATTTGTGCATACGGAATACCACTATGGGGGACAGCAGCAATGAGTCACATAAATAAATTAGAGTCATTACAACCGAAGATACTCAAAACAATAGACAACATTCCATGGTATGTTAGAAACAAGGATATACGCAAAGATCTAAAAATACCAATGATCAAAAAAGAAATCGGCAGATACGCAGAAAAATAAAAGGAAAGAATGACAACACATCCAAACCAGCTGGCTGCTGAAGCAAACAAATCTCATATAAAAAGAAGACTAAAAAGGAAACATGCCATTGACCTCACTGAAGAAATAAAATAGACAAACTCAAAGATGATATCCTGCTGGAGGTAGTCATCCACGTGTTATATAGTAATGAAGTTAAAAAAATTTACCAAATGTCCAGCTGGATAAATTGTAAAGTACAAATTAAATAAATAAAAAAAAACGTGTTGCTTCATTCAAGCAAACATGAAAATAACATGGTGATAAGCGTGGATTGTAAGATAAGTTTCCCCATTATTGCTACTGAACTTTGGGCAATAGAATTTGTCCACAAGGATCATACAACAACACGTATCTCAAACTTGAACGCATTTGTTATTTAATGCTTCGTGTCTAACGTATAATATCAGATAGATCGAGTTAGCACGTACTACTACCAATAACAATATTGCATCTATGCAATCATCTAGTAATAATTAAATGTCTTTGTTGGGTCTCACACACATCAGGTAACGTATAACAAAATGTGTTAACGTTTGTCCTTTGTTTAGGCTGAATCACTTACAAATAATTATATAAACTATACTTAGCATGGAAACGTCAAGCACGTGCACGAACACCGATGGCCATCTTGCAACTACCGATGACGTCACGCGCAGGCTTTCGCCAGGCACCGCTGTGCTCCCCAGTGTTACTGTACAGAAGCCAATAGTCTTTTTTAGAAACTAAAGGAAGAAGTATGTTATTTATTGATTGACCTACGTATAATATCAACGACATTATTAACAGCGATCGAATAGAAAAAGCCAAATTATAAAGGATCTTTATCTTAATCTCTGAAGTAAGGGTGTCAAACTTTTAAAAGTTCGCACGATACAAGGATTGGCGCACTAGCGCGCTCTCCATTCTATGTAGCTCTACATAATTAAGTCGGGCAAAAGATGAGCTACTCAAGAAGTTATTGGAGTCGCTTTCGCAGGAGAACCGGGCTGGATCGATGGAGCACGATTAAGTATCCTCGAGAGGAAAGTGTGTAAAGGAATGATTCTCCTTTGACCTACATACACATACGCGCTACTGGGAGGAGGAATCCTGGACCGTTTCCGATTGAGTTAACCTATGCGTACGTATACATCGAAGAACTTAATTCCATTCCTTCCGACCAAGCTTATACTTTCTCGTTGCAGCAGCAGTTTTAAGCTCACCAGGGGAAACCAGCATAGTTTTTACGAGCGTAGTTTATGGAACCACGCCAGCTGGGCTTGCGATAAACCCGTTGCAGTTACGAAACGTATATATGCGCACATGAATTCCAGCTTGCCAGAAAAATGGAGGTACGCACAAATATGAATAAAACGTATTTGTCTTTATAGAAGGTATTTCTGCAATCGTAATGCCACGATATGATCAGGATGAAGGTTATTTGTCGTGAAAAAATAGATCATAAGTGAAAAATAAAATTTTAGCGTATAACGCTTTGTTTTGAGAAAATGGTTTTAAATATTCATTTGATATACTACCTGTGAAAGCCGATTTAACAGACCTCTGTTTTTGTTCGTGTATGCATAACGAAAATATTTGGACACTTGCAGAAACCTTTTTGCAATATACAGGGTGTTTTATAATAAGTGATCAGTATTTAAAAGACAAATTTAGTATCCGAAAACAATAAAAACAGTTTAGATTAACATATATTCTGTTTTATCTCGTTTACGAGATGTAGCGAATTCTGTGTTCTACCATCTCGTCTCTGACTATTTTCATAAAGGATGCTGAAAATGAATTAGATTTTTTCTTGCGGAATTACTTGAAATTTATTGTATACAAGACTCCTACCGATTATCGGAATACTTCGTCAGAAAATTGAATGAAAATTACTGAAAATTCTCAACGCGAGAATTGATTGTAATTTTAATAAATAAAATAAAAAAAGAAAATTGAATAAACGTTTTTAACAAGTTCAAGAAATATGAAAAAGTATTGAAAGAGTCATTACATCGATGGCAGGATGTCTCCATGTATGTGTCGAAATACAAGAAAGTCATTTGGAACAACTCGTGTGAAGGTAATCAGACACGAAATAATAGGCTATAGAAGCCGTTAAACCTCCTAAACGAGATCAAATAGCATATATGTCGGTATCAACCTTTTTTTTTTGGAGTTAAATTCGTTCCTTAAATATTTTCTGCTTATCATGAAACAACCAGTATAATATACGATATACAGAGTGCACCGAAAATCGTGATAAAGGTCGAACTGGAGTGATTCGCCATGTAAAACGAGATTAAAAATGTTGTAGCGGCATTTGTCACGTAAACTTGAAGATTGGATGATAAAATAAAACAGCTGAGTTGTAACACAACTATTAATTTTGTTTTTATTAAACTTTATTATGAATTCAGCAATCACAATGGAATACACACTGAATTAACACACATAAATCACAATTCATTCCAACAACTTTATGTAAAACCTAGTTACACTGATACGTTAAGTACGCGACTGATCTAAGGGTAGAAACTCGGTAAAAAGATAGCTTCTGAGGAAAGCTAGGGTGGGTGTGTCTAAGGACACGGGACTATCGGATTTGTTGATGACAATTTTGGTTAGGGAAGTGAGGGCAGTAGACACCGCTTCCGATTGGATAATAAGAGGGTTGGTGGTCCAGAAAGGGTTTTAGGCGCCCTCGAGAGAAAGTTGCTAACGGAAGATATCGAACTTTCCAACCAACTTTCCGGTGTTGACCCGTAGTAAACAATAAATGTAAAAGGATACCTGAAACAAAAGATACTTGCATGGTCTGAAGGGCCTTAACTATGAAAATTCCAAGACCCCTGGTGAGTACTTAAGACTATTGAGGGTAGGCGCCAAGGATGTGCAGACATCTGGGCGCCATCCTGCCCGCGGTGTGTGGCCTGGTCTCTGATGTGGATTAACGTTACACACCCAACAGCAAGGAACTTTCTAATGGTTTCGTCGGTACATAGTATACCATCGTTGATAGACTGTTTACGAGAGACTGACGAAACGTAAGTGCCGACAGGTCTAATGACTCATCGATATCCCTACGGTTTTTCCACCAAATCTTCTGAAGAAGCCGTACGTGACCACGGTCGCGGACGTCTAACGAACGCGTGCGTAGTGGGGATATTGAGAGGCGATAAAAAGAAATGAAGAGTTCTTAGAGATAAGTTGTGAACAAGAAGCGTGTTTTGTTTTTGACAAAACCTAGTATTTGAAAACGGAGGCAGGTAAAATTTTAGACATCTGGATTCAAATACGTTCATCTCCACACACATTCGTATGTCCTTTTAAATAGTTTTCTGTATATTAATATTGAATAACAAAACTACTTGTTTCAGCCAACGCTCAAACCGCGTTGAAAGCACTCGTTCTCGTTGGCAAAATGGGAAAACACAGTCCCACCATACCATCAAAGCAATCAACACCGCAGGGGCGACAGACCTCATCGTACAACCCAGGATGCCCAGCGCCACCAGCATCGCCAAGGAAGGACCGAGCACCGGACGGACGCCCCACCAAATACACCGCAGAGGAGCGTACGAACGCCCCATCCACTACAAGGGAAAACAAACCGCCGCCTATCAACATAACGCTACAAAACCCAAAGGACACGATAACGCTTATAGAGAAGGTAGCGGGCATCAAAGAGTTCCACATTAAAAGAATACACTCAGGTAAACATGCACTCTACCTCCAAAACCTACCTGATTTCCACAAAGCAAAACAAATACTCCTCTCAGCTAACATAACCTTTTACACGTACACACCCAAAACAGAGAAATACCATACATACTTGTTAAAAGGTTTAGACAATAGTTACACTGAAACAGAAATACTCACAGACCTACAAGCTTTACAAATAGACGACGTCCAATTTACAAAAGTCTCACGATTTACGACAAAAAGATCAAGGGAGAACAATATATTGCTCCCAATTTACATAATACAATTATCCCCCGACAGCAATATAAGTAACCTGTTAAAAATTAACCATTTTAACTACTTCAGGATAAAATGGGAAAAAATAATAAAAAAGAATGATAACATAACTCAATGTCACAAATGCCAGCGACTATATCACGCAGCACAAAACTGTAACCTAAACTACCGTTGTGTTAAATGCATTGAGCCCCATGGTCCAGGCAACTGCAAAATAAAAAAAGAAAACGCAGTAACCATAGACAAAATATTCTGCGTTAACTGCCAAAACTACGGACACACCGCGTCATACAAAGGTTGCCCCAAACTCGTAGAGCTTCGTAAAAAGATGGCCGATAAAATCAAAAAAGACAAAGAAACAAAGATAAAACGAATTGCCCAAATAAGCCGTGAATACGTCCCAGAACTAAAGTCCTCTGACGTAGTGAAACAACAAACAAAATTAAATCAAATAATCGAAAACACATCACAATTAACAAACTTAGATCCGTGCTCAAGCCAAAGCTCAATTACAATCGATAACTCCCCCCATCTAAATATTATAAACGTTATTGAAGACTTTAAAAAAGGTATTCTCCAAGCGTTAAAAGAACAACAAATGCAATTAAATAAAATAACAAATGCACTATCAACGCACGAAGAAAGGTTCGACCATCTTCAGCACTTTCAATAGTACAGATGACGAATAACCAAAATCCACTAAATCAACAATTACAGCAAAAACACATAAATTTAACCTAAAGCATCTGAAAATAATTGCAATAAATGCTAACTCTTTAATTTCAAACCAAAAAAGATACAGTATGCTAACCCTAATAAATAAAGAAACCCCCGATATGGTACTCATCTCAGAAACACAACTAAACAAAAGACACAATGTACACTTCAAAAACTACTCCATGATAAGACACGACAGACCGAACGCCAGCCAAGGACGAGGAACAGCGATCCTCATAAAAAACCCTATAAAATACAAAAAAATTCTAATTGACAAAATAACAAGTTTCAAAACCTTAGAAACAACGATTACAAAACGAACACATGGGCCGAGAACAACTAAACAAAATTATCATCGCCGAAACAAACAAACTCAAAAATGAAATGGAACAAGACAAAACGCTAAACAAAACTATCTGCACATTCTCAAACGAAAAGACCGCAGGCAACCCCAAACAACCAAATCCAGAAATATACTCAGACCGAGACACCCAGGTGCAATTACAAAAAGACGGACTGGAAAAAGTTCCAAAACATACTCGAACAAAACTGCGACCTAAAGATCTACAACAACGTCAACCTAACAAATAGACAAATCGATTCATTCATAGACGAAATAGAAAAACATACATAAATCGCTCTCCAAAAATCCGTGCCAAACATAAAACAAAAAAATTCATGCGAACCCTATATCAACAATAAAATAAAAGATCTACATCGAGATAAAAGCTACATACTCTACAAAATAAACAATATAAAATTTAACTATTCTTACGACAAAAGAAAAGAATTAGAATTCCTAAAGTACCTACTATACAAAATAAAAGCACAACTGAAACAAGAATTCGCAAACTCTGTAAACCATTACTGGACAAACAAAATAAAAAACATCTCCAAAAACGACTCAGCCAATATGTTCCCACAAATAAATCAAATCTTTAGACCAAAAGAACAAAACCCCATCCCACCTCTTAAATCGCCCCCAGAAAATGCCTCCCTCATTCAAGAAGCAGATATAACGATACGCAACACCATCAAAGACATCGAGGGTAACTTCATAATATCTAAAACAACAGAAAAACTAGACATTATCGGCACCCACTTTTCCAAAATACACACACAAAACGAACACATGGGCCGAGAAGAACTAAACAGAATTATCATCGCCGAAACAAACAAACTCAAAAATGAATTGGAACAAGACAAAACGCTAAACAAAACAGTCTACACATTCTCAAACGAAAACACCGCAGACTATCTGCACATTCTCAAACGAAAAGACCGCAGGCAACCCCAAACAACCAAATCCAGAAATAAACTACTTCACAAATTACAATCAACTAAACACAATCTTCTCCAAACTAAACAACAAAAAATCCTCCGGCTTCGACGGCATCCCAAACATTTTACTCAAGCGCCTACCGAACAAAATAAAATGGTACTACACAGTACTCTTCAACAATGCTCAACACATATGCTGCAACAACACATATTTCCCCAGAAAATGGAAAAAAGCCAAATTGATAGCTATAACAAAAAAAGATAAAGACGGCTCATCACCCGCAAACCTACGACCCATAAGTCTCCTCCCCAACATAAGCAAAGAATTTGAAATAATCATAAACAACCCCCTAACCTCCTTCTGCACAAAAAATGACATGATCTCAGAAAATTAATTTGGCTTCCGGCACAAACACTCCGCAATTCACGCAATAAACAAACTTACGTCGGACATCTGCTGGGCCCTAAACGCAAAACAACGAGTAGCCGCCTGCTTAATAGACCTCGAAAAAGATTTCGACACAGTCTGGATCCCAGGTCTCATATACAAATTGATCAAGAAAAACTTTCCCAAACACCTAATTAAAATAGCCTGGGACATGATCACAAGCAGAACATTCGTAATGACCGAAGGTTCAAACACATCAAGCAAAGAATTCTCCATAACAAACGGTCTGCAACAAGGTACAGTAAATTCCCCGCTACTTTTCAGTATTTACAACAGTGACTTACTAAATCTCTTTAATCTCAATACATCCACTCACAAACACTCCATAGCCTTCGCAGATGACTTAATCATCTACGTAACAGGCCGCAAAACCAAAACAATAAAAACGGAAGTCCAAGAACTTTCTGAGAAAATTAACAATTACTACCACACATGGAAACTAAAAATCAACACAAGCAAATGCGAAAATACTGTTTAGATCAAAGTCAAGTGAAATCGGCCCAATAGAAAGAGAATACTGCAAAAAATTCCAACTAAGAGAAAGAGCAAACAAAGGGGCACTCATACCACACAAAAACTGCGTAAAATATCTAGGAGTAAATATAGACTACAAACTAAACTTCAAGCAGCACACCGAAACCCAACTTGCTAAGGCCAATAAAGCATTCTGGAGAATAAAAAGACTATTCTACTCCAAACATCTCGATAGCAAAGTAAAAATACTATGCTACAAAGCACTAATCAGACCGATCATTATCTACGGCTGCCCACTCTGGTACAACATATTAGCCTCTCAGATGGAAAAAATCCGCATATTCGAAAGAAAATGCATCAGGGTTTGCCTGAGTACATACAAATCTGAACACAGCGGATTCAAAAAATATGTAAAAAACAAAAAAATCTACGACCTAACCAACATTCACCGCATAGACCGTCATAATAAGCTAATAAGAAATAAGCTAAAGCTAATAAGAAACCATTTCGCGCAAGTGGCAAAGATAAAAGAAAATAGTTTAATCTTCAGTTGCTTATTTCCAAACGACGCATATTACAAAAACACTCTGACAACAGGCCACATCCCCCCAGAAGCTTTCCTATACCTTGACGAAAAAAACTACCTCCAGGACCAAAATAATATTCCAATAATCTATCACATAAAAAGAAAAATAGGGATCAAAACTATACTTTATGAAGAAAACCTAAATGGACAGACCGCAGACATTAGGTGGAGATACAACATGGCATTCCCTCTGAAAGACACTAAAGACAAACATAGAAAAAACACAAAAAAATATTGGTGGATACTGAATCCATAATAAAATAATAGAGAAAATTCCATTAAACCGATAAAACTCAATTCTGCCCCCGTACAACACAGATGCAAACATTGTAATTATTGTAATTCTCTTTCTTTTAAAAGAAACCTATTTAACATTCCCCTCCCCCTCCCCAAAATTTCACAGCACCCAAAAATATACTACCGAAGCGTCCTGTTTTGCGACCAAGTTTTCAGGACAGTAAAAACAAATAAAAACAAATCACATAGAAGCTCCGCTCCTCCAGCGGTTTAAACCAAAAAATTATATTAAACACGAAAAATGTAAAGCGCTGACACATGTTATAGCATGGCTACGTCGTACCGTTGCGTATCGGTACCTCTGCCTAAAACATCATTACATAAATTCACCGTTTATTATGAATACCAAAATGTATTTAAAATTGTATCTTGGGTTTAATAAACATCTTAAAAAAAAAGCACTCGTTCTCGTCCGATCACGAAAGTTAAGCAGCGCCGGGCACGGATAGGTACTTGGATGGTTGACCGCCTTGGGAACTCCGTGTGGTGTTGGCTTTTTTTATTTACCCAATCTCTTTTACTTTCCTTAATAATTAACTTTTAATAATCTATAACCTAAGCATGGAAAAAAAGAAATGTTTTGGTATTACACGACTATTACCACACATTATATCATTCTGATTTTTGCACACACTTATGTTTCTTTAAATATTCTATTTTTTTGGACATCAAAAACAAATAAGAAAACTAGCTATTTCAGCCAAAGATTATACCGCTATAAACATAAACATTTCGCTTAAATCGTAGTGCTCAAGGCAGTGAATCGAAACCTCTCATAAACAGAACAATCTAGAGAAAAGTACTACTGCAAAAATCGGCCAAAAACTTTCTTAGCAACACAAGGCTCCCAAAAGACGCGGAAACTCAACCCTCCGCCAAACCTGGTGGAACAGGAACGAAAGAGCAGAAAGCGTTCCAGGAAGAAGAAAGCAAAGAAGAGAGCACAACAGGAGACGCGAACAAAAAGAAACGAATTCATGAATTCGGCAGAAAGCTCCCTATTATCGGCAATACCAACTAAGAATAGATTCCACTTATTACAATCACAAGAATTCAGCATATCTTAGACATAGTAACACCCTCAAATAAAAACAATAAAAGAATCCACAAGACCAAACTCTACTTTAGAACTGATAAGGAAAAAGGACAAAAACATAGAAATTAAATCAAATAGACATATGGTCCCTCAGAACCTGGGAAATCTCAAGTTTGAAAGAGAATAAAGAATGGACCGAGAGGTATACCATCATCAACGAAACCCTCAATGTCCCAGGTGCAGCCCAACGAAATGGACAATGCAGGGGGCCAATCTCCAGCGATAACGCTACCGAGAAGCCAGACATAACCCGGACAGGCCATTAGCTTCTACAAAGAAGAACGCTGACACCACAGCCCCCACAAATAAAGACAAACCACCTCTCACCAATACACATCACCCACCAAGACACGAAGGAGACAGTGGAACTCATTGAAGAGACTCTAAATACAAAGTTATTCCACATTAAACGAATACACACAGACAAACATGTGCTATTCCTACGAAGTATATCAGACTTTAACAAAGCGAAAGAAATCCTAATTCCAGTTAAAACAGCATTTTACGTATATACATCCAAATCGGAGAAGCACCACACGGTCTCACTAAAGGTTTTAAACAATAACTTCTCCGAGACAGAGATAGTAGCAGAGTTGCAAGCACTACAGATATCGGACGTCCAATTGACAAAAGATTGGCGCTTCTCAACAAAAAGATCAATAGAGAACAATGTATTGCTCCCAATTTACATAATCGAAGTATCCCCACAAAGCAATTTTATATTAGTAACCTACTCTAAAAATGAACCGTCTAAATGACTTTAGGGTAAAATGGGAAAAAGTCAGAAAAAATGCAATTTTTTCCGCGACGCAATGTCACAAATGTAAACTGCATGGAGCCGCACGGACCAAGCGAGTGCAAAATCAAAAAGGTAGACGCAGTAAACAAAGACAAAGTGCACTGCATGAATTGTAAAAATTACGGATATCCTGCTTTGTATAAAGGATACCCAAAACTCGTTGAACTTTGCAAAAAAAAAAACTTTGCGAAAATATCAACAAATGCAAAGAATCAAAAACAAACGCATTGCTCAAATAAGTCGCAAATTCATCCCGTAGTTCTCAGACATCCTAAGACAAGGAATAAGCCGAAACAAAGTCTTCGAAAACTGACCAGATCAAACTATACTGTTTAGACGTAAATTAATTGAGCTCGGCGCACTAGAAAGAGAACGCGGCGAAAGATTTCAATTAAGAGAAAAAGCAAATGAAGGGGATTTCATTTCCCACAAAAATTGTGTAAAATACTTAGGCGTAAATATACACGACAAACTAAACTTCAAACAGCACATCGAAATTCAACTTACCAGAGCAAGCAAAGCGTTCTGAAAAGCAAAAAGATTATTCTATTCTAAACATCTGAACAACAGAGTAAAAGTCCTCTGTTACCAAGCACTAGTTAGACCGATCATAACCTACGGCTGTTCAATATATATGTCGGAGATGAAAGGACACCGGAGCCTTCCCTTTGGAACTTTGGGAAAATCCCTTAACACTGTAATTTAGATTCTACCATAGCCGTAATTAAGCAATTGTCGTCATTCAATCCGATTGTATTTATTCGAGATTTGTGATAATGAGCTTGGGCTCGAGGCGACAACCAATCGCCTGTCACGTAAACTTGAAGATTGGATGATAAAATAAAACAGCTGAGTTGTAACACAACTATTAATTTTGTTTTAATTATACTTTGTTATGAATTCAGCAATCACAATGGAATACACACTGAATTAACACACATAAATCACAATTCACTACAACCACGTTATGTAAAACCTAGTTACACTAATACGTTAAGTACGCAACTGATTTAAGAGTAGGAACTCGGTAAAAAGATATGTTGACTAATCTAAGGATACAGAATAAGTGAAGTTTTACTGACGATACTGTGTCTGAGGAAAGCTAGGGTGGGTGTGTCTAAGGACACGGGACTATCGGATTTGTTGATGACAATTTTGGTTAGGGAAGTGAGGGCAGTAGACACCGCTTCCGATTGGATAATAAGACGG
>NT_176491.1:96917-105593 GCF_000188095.3 Bombus impatiens
GGGGGGCTGTGTGATTTTGGGAAGGAGTGGGAGAGGGTGGAGCTGTGGGATTTTGGGAAGGGGCGAAAGTGGGCGGACGGGGAGAGGAAAGGAGGGGTGTCCTGTAGAATTATTTACAATATTTACAATGTTTACAATATTTACACTATTTTACACGGTAGGAGATTTGAGCGTTGTCGCTTTGAGGCTCTTTCTCTTGTTACTTTCTTTTATTATGGTTCCGGTATCCACCAATATTTTTTAATGCTTTTTCTGTGATAGTCTTCTGCGTCTTTTTGGGGAAGGGCCATGTTGTATCTACACCTAGTGTCTACGGTCTGTCCGTTTAAGCTTTTCTCGTAGAGTGTTGTTTTAATCGCTATTTTTCTTTTTATATGGTAGATTATTGGGATATTGTTTTGGTCTTAGAGATAGTTTCTTTCGTCTAGGTATAAAAATGTTTCGTTTGGAAATAAGCAACCGAAGATTAAACTATTTTCTTTTATCTTTGCAGCTTGCGCGAACTGGTTTCTTGTTAGTTTTAAGATGTGGCAGTCGATGACAGTTGGCTAAGTCGTAGATTCTTTTATTTTTAACGTATTTTTTGAATCCGTTGTGTTTGGATGTACTCAGGCAAGTACTCAGGCAAGTCCTGATGCATTTTCTTTCGAATATGCGAATTTTTTCCATTACGGAAGCTGATATGTTGTACCAGATGAGACCAGGTTATAATCGGTCTGATTAGTGCTTGGTAGCACAGAATTTTTACTTTGCTGTTGAGGAGTTTGGAGTAGAATAATCTTTTTGTTTTCCAGAATGCTTTGCTGGCTTTGGAGAGTTGAATTTCGATGTGCTGCTTGTAGTTTAATTTTTCGTCTATATTTACGCCTAGATATTTTACGTAGTTTTTGTGTGGTATGAGCTTCCCTTCGTTTGCTTTTTCTCTTAGTTGAAATTGTTTACAGTGTTCTCTTTCTATTGGACCGATTTCACTTGATTTGAGTCTAAACAGTATGGTTTCGCATTTGCTTGCATTGATTTTTAGTTTCCATGTATAATAGTAATCGTTAATTTTGCCAAAAGGTTCTTGGAGTTCTGTTCTTATTGTTTTGGTTTTGCGGCCTGTTACGTAGATGATTAGGTCATCTGCGAAGGCTATGACTACTTTTTAAGTATGCACGTACTTACATGATGGAACTTCACGATCCATTGTCTGGGAAACGAAGCCAGGAAAAATTTTATATATCTGAATGGACGTCTCATAATACCATTTATCCTCATGCATACATGTATGTTTTCTTAAATATTTGTAGAGGTTTATCTGTAGAGGGCGGTTGGTCGGCGAGGTTTAATGTGCGAGATTGCTCGTTGTTGAAACTGTCGTTTAAATATATTTAAAATGATAAATTAGTATACAGATAATGCTCGCAAAGACGCTCGTACTAACCGATTCGCTAAGGCAGTGTATAAGTCGTAAAATAGGATCGTTATTGACTCGTTAATTAGATCGCTGATAACTGGTTGATAACTGATCGACAACTGACTGTAACTTCTTTCCTTGCGATCGCGTCCGTTTATTTATACTGGTCGAGGGAAAACCGGAAAATTCGAATTCGTCTACGTTTGACGGTTGTATGTAGCGGCGACATTCTTTTGCCCGGAGTTTATTTGTTCTTACATTACTTGTAACCTAACGGTCTTGATACTTCGAGGCAAAACAACAACA
The DNA here is from genome assembly GCF_000188095.3 of Bombus impatiens. Classification (NCBI taxonomy): domain Eukaryota; kingdom Metazoa; phylum Arthropoda; class Insecta; order Hymenoptera; family Apidae; genus Bombus; species Bombus impatiens. Next base: position 98,623 of record NT_176491.1, read on the forward strand.
TGATTTGGATTATTCTCTAAATCATGTGCCCCTATATATTTTATCTATTGTATAACATGAAATAACAAAATTGATTACTTCAGCCAACGCCCATACCGCGTTGAAAGTACTCGTTCTCGTCCGATCACGAAAGTCAAGCAGCGCTGGGCACGGTTGGTACTTAGATGGGTGACCGCTTGGGAACTCCGTGTGGTGTTGGCTCTTTTTGCTTTTCTTAACATTTAGCCAAGCGAACCATCGCATCTCCCCTCCCTGTAAAGAACATCGCTGTGCGACCGAACGGGGAGATCTCCCAGTTTTGACTTTAGCAAAACGTTTTCTTTTTCGTTGTTATTGTTATTATAAGTTATTGTTTGCCTGGAATTGTTCCCAATTAATTACGACTCTTTTTCTGCTTCTATAAAGCTATTAGCAGGCGGCTACTCGTTGCTTTGCGTTAAACGACCAGTAGATGTCCGACGTAAATTTATTTATTGCGTAGGTTGTGGAGTGTTTGTGCCGGAAGCCAAATTGATTTTCTGGGATTACGTTATTTTTTGTGCAGAAGGAGGCTAGGGGATTGTTTATGATTATTTCGAATATTTTGCTTATGTTGGGGTGGAGGTTTATAGGTCATAGGTTCGCGGGTGATGAGCCGTCTTTATCTTTTTTTATAATAGCTATCAATTTGGCTTTTTTCCATTTTCTGGGGATATATGTGTTGTTTTATGCATTGTTGAAGAGTACTGTGTAGTACCATTTTATTTTGTTCGGTAGGCGCTTGAGTAAAATGTTTGGGATGCCGTCGAAGCCGGAGGATATTTTGTTGTTTAGTTTGGAGAAGATTATTTTTATTTGGTTGTAATTTGTAAAGTACTTTATTTCTGGTTATTTGGGCTTGTCTGAGGTGTTTTCGAGAATTGAGTTTCGCGATTTGAGAATGTGCAGACTATTTTATTTAACGCTACGTCTTGTTCTATTTCGCTTTTGAGTTTGGTTGTTTCGCCGATAATAATTCTGTTTAGCTGTTCTCGCACCATGTGTTCGTTTTGTGTGTGTGTGTTTTGTAAAAGTGGGTGCCGATAATGTCTAGTTTTTCCGTTGTTTTAGATATTACGAAGTTATTGTAACGCCATCCAAAAGCCAGGCATCTGGCGACATCGGATATGTCGATAACACTTAGTCATGCGATAGCGATGAGAGAAGACAATAGCCGGACTCCCACCCATAAGGTATGTGAATCTTAATGAAGATATAAAACCCCCAGTCCTTTAGTAAGTTAGTCAGTCTGTATTCTACAATTGAATTATAATATTGTCGTATTAACCCTTTCGCTACGGCAGTATGCTCCGTCGGAGTGACAGCGCTGTACGGACTACCGTGCCGCCGAAATAGCGGTTCTGAATGGGGCACTGCGACGCAAAGCGTTCATATGTTGCACGGGGCTTGTCACGTAAAATTGATACTTGGATTGTAAGAGAAAAGGAAGTTGTTGTAACCAAACTATTAATTTTCTTTTATCGAACTTTATCATAATTTTGGCACTTACAATAATAGAACAACGCTGAACCGTAAAAAGGGTATTGTACAAGAATAGCAACTAGAACAAGAACTGCCCGAATTGGCTGAAGTCTCGGTTTATATACGTTTTGGTTTGAGGATGTTGAGGGGCTCGGTGTAGGTTATAATGATAAGGTGGTGATGTGTCCAAAGGAGTCTGAAAGTCGGGGGTCGATATCCTATCTCTGATGGGGACTAAGGTGCGCCGCAGCCTGGGCGTCCGAAAATCGAGGGTCGATGTCTTATCTCTGATCTAGGTTGAGAAGTGATTGATGGCACAGTCTTATGGTTAAGTGGTATCCCGCGGACGTCGTCTATAGACGACGTTCGTAACGAAAGGGTTAATAAAGCATACGAATGGGCTATTGCTCATTCGCCTTTTTTTATAACACCTGGTCATTTTTTCAAGAACCCAACATTTTTTTTATTAGTATTTTCCCATTATTTTTACGTGACACCTTCGACGTAATATAAGCATTCTAATTCAGAAACAGCAGTCATATTACCACCAGAGCATAACAGAAAATAGAAAAATGACTGCAAGATAAAAGCAAACCCCGGTCAATTTAACCACATTACATTTACAATACGAAAACGGAAACCACCTAATATCCAATTGAATAGCACGCACATAACGCAAATAAAGTTAAATACTAAGACTCCACTTAGATTCATAACTTATATGAAAGCAACATATTAAATCAATTATAGACAAATACGGATAAAAAGGAGACAGATGTACTGGCTAACTAGTCGAAACTCTAAAGTCAGCATGGAAAATGAACTAAAAATCTACAAAACGATAATAAAACCAATTTGGACATACGGAATACCACTATAGGGGACAGCTGCAATGTATCAGGTAAATAAACCAGTGTCGCTTCTAGAAAATACTCAGAACAATAGTCAACGCCCCATGGAATATCAGAAACGAGGATATACGCAAAAACCTAAAAATACCAGTGGTCAAAGAAGAAATCGGCAGGTATTCAAAAAATACAAGGAAAAATGGCAACACATCCAAACCAGCTAGTTGCTGAAGCGAGCAAAACTCTCATAGAAAGAAGACTAAAAAGAAAACACCCCACTGACCTCACTACGGAAATAAAATAGTCAAACTCGAAAGTGGCATTCCAATTTGTAAAGTACAAATTAAATAAAAAAAGAAATGAATTGCGTGTTTGCCCGCAAACGAGTAATCTAAGTGATGAAAACTTTGAATAATACTTGTTACTTGAGAATACCCATACTTAACCCTGCTGCGGTCTTCCATTCAACTAAATTATTCGGTAAGAATTTGAAGAAGAAAGTTACCTTTGCATACAAAGATTCGTTTTTGTTTATTTTATCTTCTAACTAAGGTACTGGGGAAATGTAGTAGTATGTTACTATATCCTTCATAATAACTTTGATTGCAAAGAACCAGTACATTCTATTATCGTAAACAAAATTTTGGCATTAGTGAAATTTTTACGAACTCTTATTTTCTCTTTGAAATGTTCCGATATATTTATAACACTCTCTGCTAATTCTTTCGCAACTTTCCTACGCGGGTCATATTACCGTCTTATAATATAATTGTGTATCAGCGCGTTCCCTAAATTTTCTATGATCGCGCGTCTTTCTCTCAAATATGTTGGTTTCAACAGTCGGATAACATTTTGCTCTATACATTTAGAGAATACAGAAGTCCTTAGAGAAAAAAGGAGAGCAGTAAGGACAAAGAGACCCGGAGACCGCAGCAGGGTTAAAAAGAACATTGTATTTTCGATCAATCGCGGGGAGACGCAATCGCGAGGAAACACGTCAACGTCGTAAATTCCCGTTACGATTATAATAATCGACGACGCGAATAGATCGATCCTCTGATTTCTGTTGAGATAATAGCGGTGTGAGGTGAAATGGTGTAATAGGTACTGAAGTACACTAGGTGATATTTAACCAATAACGTTTATTAAACAAATAACAACAACTGACAATTTGCAATTAACATCGGCTGATTGTTAACGTCGATACACAATAGCGTCGTTCGGTTGATTTCCCGATAAAAACGTGCCCGTTTCTTTCGTCTTTCTCGTCGCGCGGCTCGTGGTCGAATGTGCTTATTTTTTCGACCGAACTGATTCTTTTTCCGTTGCCCATCGATATCCCCACTGGCGTGCGTTCGTTATAAGTGCCCTCGTGGCTGGCGCCTGCATGCCCTTCAGAGAAATTCGGCTGAAGGAGCGTGAGGATATCGATGACAGATTGAGTACGTCGTGTCGCGTTTTGTATCGCGGAGCCGTTAGAAAGTTCCATAGTCCTTGTCGCCACAGGTGGTTGAGGTGGTATAACGCTGCGATTAACAGGGTTATAAACTGTATATTTTCAACAAATTGACACAATGAACTTAAGCCGTTGCTTATGATATATATCGTAAATGATGATTTGGCGTATGAAGATGCGATATACATCCACAATATTCCTTGGTAATAGGGCAAGGCCCTTACAGTTGAGTTTCTTGTTGTAGTTGAAGTAGCAATAGAGGAGACTGATGTTCCGCTCTCATGCAATTACGGAGAAAAGCTCGGTGTAGGTGTGTTTTCTTGAACGAAGAAAGCGGATTCGTTGCTCACATTTTTCGTTAGTAAGGTGAGGGTAACGATATGTGATGCCTATTGGTTCTATGCCTATTAGTGTTGTTAATGAGTGGTGAGAGGGGAAGGAAACCTCCTACTAGCCTTGGGCCTTGACGATCAGACAATGAAGGACATCGCACGGATCATCTTGCGCGACGGAACAAACATGAATTTAATTTGTAAATATTTTGGATTCTTGCATCCTGATATTAACCTTCTGCTTAATCAATTTTCACTGTTAACATTTTAAACACTATCTACAATACAAAGATAACATACTTTACTTTTTATACCACATTGTAAAAATAAAGATGGTTTATTTTTTACTACATATCTAAAATATTTTATTCGTACTGTAGACCAACAACTACTTAAAATAGTACTTAAAATATTTTTCCTATAAATTTGACCCAGCGCTGCTCAAGCACAGTTAACATATTCGCAAAGAAAATTCAAAATTAGAAATAACTTTTAATTATATAAACATCTAACTCACCGGTTTCATCAGTCCCTGTAAAATACTATTTGGAATCAATTTTACAGTCACTCACACAAGTAGTGACAAGTTTAACCATAATTAAAAAAGTATCATAATCAACATTGAAGTAGTCGAGTAATAATAATCTTTTAATGTTTCGAAAATCATATAGAGTAAATAGAAAAATTATTATTTATGATAATATTGACATAATTTAACCGTTTGAGGGGTCTTTGAAAAACTCAGGGTCGAAAAATCCTGAACGGCGCGATAGCCACGTACTCGATTGAGAAAAGAAACAAGTGGCGCAATAGCACTCGTCATATTTGTTATTTTTATGAAATACATCTATGTATTTATATATGCGTACCATTAGTTTATAAATATTTCAAGTTTTGTTCAATAAAAATTATTAAGATAACAATGAAATACAAAATACGGTAAGTCGTCCGTAGCGCTCAAATGTACTGGGATTTTTCGACACAAAATCTAAACAGCGCGATCACGCTGCTTGGTACTCAAACGGTTAAAGAAATAACGATACGTCTAACATGCCGCGTGTGTCCGATATCGATGATACCACGCTCCGTAACTTGTTCCCCGTCGAATTAATCTTGGGGAAAAGATTTACGAGGGAGAACGACGAAACTGACTCTCTGCTAAATGTTCACGATTGAACTACTCGAACGATACTGCCGATACCGTTGCTAGACTCGAGCGAACCCAACAAGCATCGAGTTAGACTCCAACAAGGTTTAAAACGGAGGACCCCAAATACGCACGCTCCAAGAAGGCGCTCCAAGTGCGGTGGATCCTTCGCGGGAAGAGCGTGAACGATACCTGGATGAATGTGAGGCTTCGATGTTATTGGGTAAGGGTGGTGCTCGATCGCTCGGACCGTTAAAATCCGTCAATTATTCTGACAAAAATCTCATAGCTTAGGAAATTAAAAATAGTGCTACGTATGTTGAAGGGAATCGTTTTAGCTATTGGAGTATCCTTCTAAAATAGCGCCTTGACTACGAAAGCGAGCTACAACGAACTACAACGAGACAAAAGCTACATACTATCCAAAATAAACAATCTAAAATACAACTATTCTTACGATAAAAGAGAAGATGGGGAAACAAAATAAAAAAATATGTCTAAAAAGGCTCAGCTAGCATGTTCCCACAGACAAATCAAATTTTTAGGTTAAAAGAACCTAACTCTATCCCTTCTTTCAAACTGCCACCAGAGAAAGCTCCTCTCCTCCAAGATGCAGGTATAGCGATACAGACCATGAATAAAGACATGGAGTCTAGTTATTTCATAACATGTAAAACAACGGAAAAACTATTCGTTATCGCCACTCACTTTTCAAAAATACACACACACAACGAACGCATGGGTTGAGGATAATTAAATAGAATTATTATCTCCGAAACAAATAAACTGAAAAATAAAATAGAACAAGACATATCGCTAAATAAGACAGTCTTCATATTCTCCAATGAAAACACCTCGGACACAGAAATAAACTACTTTACAAATTATAACCAACTAAAAACCATTTTCTCTAAATTAAACAATAAAAAATCATCCGGTTTCGACGACATCCCGAATATTTTGCTCAAACGCTTACCCAGCAAAATAAAATAATATTACACAGTACTCTTTAATAATTTTAGCAGCCATCACAAAAGAAAAGAAAAAAATAAAGACCGCTTCTCACCCTCAAACCTGCGATATGTAAGTCTCCTACGTAACATAAGCAAAATATTCGAAATCGTCATAAAGAACCCCCTAGTCACCTTTTGCACAAAAAATAACGTAATTCTAAAAAATCAATTCCGCTTTCTTAACAATCAATTTTTAATAATCTATATTCTAAGCATCAAGAAATTGCGATGTTTTAGTATTACACGACCATTACCATACATTATATCATTCTCATTTTTGCACACATTTATGTTTCTTTAAATATTCTATTTTTTTTTGACATCAAAAACAAATAGGAAAACTGCTTATTTTAGCCAACGCTCATACTGCGCTGAATGCACTCGCTCTCGTCCTCCAAAAACGATTCTGCCAGCACGTTCCCGCATGTAAATCAAATTTTCAGACCAAAAGAACAAAACTCCATCCCACCTTTTAAACTGCCTCCAGAAAAAGCCTCTCTCATCCAAGAAGCAGGTATAGCGATACACAACACCAACAAAGACACCGAGGATAATGTCACGTAATAAATGACGAGCTGTTATAAAGAGGCGAATGAGCAATAGCCTATTCGTATGCTTTATTAACTGCAGAATACAGACTGACTAACTTACTAAAGGACTGGGGGTTTTATATCT
>NT_176492.1:0-2604 GCF_000188095.3 Bombus impatiens
ATCGACGAAATCCTCGCGATTTGCGAGCTTTTTTGATTGTTTCGACGCTAAAACGGTACTTCATTACATTTGCAGTGTAAGATGGAGTTCAACGAGCTCTTAAACGTCGAAATATCTCCAACGGGAAGGTAATGACGGCTAGTTTTTGTCAAAATCGACGAAATCTCTGCGATATCGTTTTTGTCAAAATCGACGAAATCTTTGCGATCTCCGAGCTCTTTTTCTTGTTTCGACGCTTAATCGGTAGTGCACTACATTTGCAGTGTAAGACGGAGATCAACGAGCTCTTAAACGTCGAAATATATAAAACGGGAAGGAAATGACGGCTAGTTTTCGTCAAAATCGACGAAATCGTTGCGATTTGCGAGCTATTTTGCTTGTTTCGACACATAAACGGTAGTGCATTACTTTTGCAGTGCAAAATGCAGTTAAACGAGCGCTTAAACGTCAAAATATCACCAACGAGATGGAAATGACTTGTAGTTTTCGACAAAATCGACGAAATCCATACGTCAAAATCGACGAAATATTCGCGATTTGCGAGCTATTTCGCTTGTTTCGACGCTTATAATGTAGTGCATTACATTTGCAGCGTAAAATGGAGTTCAAAGAAGCGCTTAAACGTCGAAATATCTCCAACGGGAAGGAAATGACGGCTAGTTTTCGTCAAAATCGACGAAATCAACGGGAAGGAAATGACGGCGAGTTTTCGTCAAAATCGACGAAATCTTTGCGACTTGCGGCCTGTTTCGCTTGTTTCGACGCTAAAACGGTATTTCATTACATTTGCAGTGTAAAATGGAGTTCAACGAGCGCTTAAACGTTGAAATATCCCCAACGAGAAGGAAATGATAGTTAGTTTTCGTCAAAGTAGACGAAATCTTCGCGATTTGCCAGCTATTTTGCTTTGACGGCTAGTATACGACAAAATCGACGAAATCTTCGCGATTTGTGAGCTATTGCGCTTGTTTCGACGCTTATGCTGTAGTGCATTACATTTGCAGTGTAAAATGGAGTTCAACGAGCGCTTAAACGTCGAAATATCTCCACTGGGTAGGATATGACGGCTAGTTTTCGTCAAAATCGACGAAATCTTCTCGATTTGCGAGCTATTTCACTTGTTTCGACGCTTATACTGTAGTGCATTCCATTTGCAGTGTAAAATGGAGTTCATCGAGCGCTTAAACGTCGAAATATCTCCAACGGGAAGGAAATGACGGCTACGTTTGTAAATATCTCCACTGGGTAGGATATGACGGCTAGTTTTCGTCAAAATCGACGAAATCTTCGCTTTTTCCGAGCTACTTTGCTTGTTTCGACGAATATAGCTCGGAAATCGCTATTTTTTTCGAATTTTAGCCCTTGTTAAATGTTAAATTTAAATTTTACTAAAAAAATTTTTTTTTATTTGTTTAGGTTTGAATTTAATCGGAAGGGAAATAAACTGAATTAATATTATTGTGTTTGTAATACTGATTTAGATTTCTAATTGATACGGTAGTTGCTGCCACCAGAAATAGTCCAAGGACTATTTCAAAATATTTTATTTTTATTAATTTTTACGTTTAATGGGTAGCGTTAACTGACGCTTAATGCAACTGGTAAACGAATTCCACTTTTCGGCTTACCTGCTATGTGCAGGGATACTGGCACGGGTGAGGATTAAAGCTGGGAATAATAAATATTTGTCCTCGTTGAACGGGTTTTTATTTGAATGTAGAATTGCTTAGGTTATTATGTATATATATTTTATTAGCTGGATATATATATTTTAGCGTTGCTGGATTAGATAGGAATGTGAGACTTTTCGTTGTTTTGTATAAATTTATTTTTACGTTTGACTTCTTCCTCTCTTTTAATTTCGCTGTAGTAGGTTGCCGTTAAAACCGAAACTCAATTCATTTACTACGATGGATTCTGTTGCCACGATTTTCTTGCCTTTTGAGTTTAATAATCGAGGATGATTCTGACGATCCTCTCTGTGTGGGACTCGTGTGATTTCGCAAGCTTTGCCCAAAGACGGGTAATATTTTACCAACAGTGGGAGGAGGAATGCGACGATCGATGGGTGTTTTCGATAATCGAAACACCGTTTGCACAAGCCAACACAGCGAACGATCCTTTGGTTAAATTTTCGAAGGGAGATTGTTCTGCTATATCTCTTTTACAATCGCATGCAATGATGGCAAGAATATCGTCTAATAGCAAGCCCGGTATTGCTCTTAATTTTCGATTGACTCCGACGGTGTATTTAATGGTCTTCTCTGTGCGGGACTTGTGTGATTTCGCAAGCCTTGCCCAAAGACGGGTAATATTTTACCAACAATGGGAGGAGGAATGCGAAGATCAGTGGGTGTTTCAATAGCTGAAAACACCGTTCGCACAAGCCGACACAGCGGACAACTCCTTTGTTTAAAGTTTAAACAATGATTCTATCTTCAAAACGTTCACGAAAATAGAACGAGATCGATGATAGGAAGTTCTAATTCGATTCTCGAGGGCAACGAAATTATCAGAGAAGAAGGAAATTTTCAAAATTAATTTTCTTACCTTGAGGAGTAGGTGCTGTCTGGTGCCATTACCTCAGCTGCTCCGGTGGTCGTC
>NT_176492.1:2670-4252 GCF_000188095.3 Bombus impatiens
TATATATATATATATATATATATATATATATATATATATATATATATATATATATATATATATATATATATATATATATATATATATATATATATATATATATATATATATATATATATATATATATATATATATATATATATATATATATATATATATATATATATATATATATATATATATATATATATATATATATATATATATATATATATATATATATATATATATATATATATATATATATATATATATATATATATATATATATATATATATATATATATATATATATATATATATATATATATATATATATATATATATATATATATATATATATATATATATATATATATATATATATATATATATATATATATATATATATATATATATATATATATATATATATATATATATATATATATATATATATATATATATATATATATATATGTATATGTATATGTGTATATTAGTTAGTTAGAGGAGGTAGAACAAGAATTTTCGCGTTGATGGATTGGATAAGAATGTGAATTTTCGTTGTTTGATATAAATTTATTCCTACGTTTGCCTTCTTCTTCTCTTTTAATTTCGCTATAGTAGTTTGTCGTTAGAACCAAAGCTCAGTTCATTTACTACGATGGTTTCTATTGCCACGATTTTCTTGCCCTTCGAGTTTAATAATCGTGGATGATTCCAACGATCCTCTCTGTGTGGGGTTCGTGTGATTTCGCAAGCCTTGCTCAAAGACGGGCAATATTTTGCCAACAGTGGGAGGAGGAATGCGAAGATCAGTGGGTGTTGCAGTAGCTGAAAACACCGTTTGCACAAGCCAGCACAGCGGACAACCCCTTTGTTTAAAGTTTAAAACAATGATCTTATCTTCAAACCGTTCACGGAAATAAAACGAGATCGATGATAGATAGTTCTAGTTCGATTCTCGAGTGCAACGAAATTATCAGAGAAGAAGGAAATTTTCAAAATTAATTTTCTTACCTTGAGGAGTAGGTACTGTCTGGTGCCATTACCTCAGCTGCTCCGGTGGTCGTCGAAGTTTTTGTTGGGTTTATTACTTGAACTCGAATATAGTTTATTATCAACTTTTACTTTATTTATCTATTTCGATACAGACTGAACAATTTATTAACTGGATTAATACCGCAATTCCAATGCGCGTTTCTGTCTAAGCGATGAAATGAGGATTTCAAAGATAAAATCTTTCTTTTACTTAGTCGCGACTCTCTTTTCCTGACCGAAAACTAAAGACCCCGAAACGCAAAATACTATAAAAATTTCTAAACGCAATGATGAGCGCAATAACGCACGTAGTAACAAATTATAATGGGCCGTAAAGAATGAACGCTAATAATGCACAAATTATAATGGACGAATTATAATGAACAAATTATAATGGACCGTAAAGAATGGACAAAAATAATGAGCACAATATGGTACGTAAATTATAATGAACGCTGCTCTATGTTGCTTCGCTTATTTATAATGCCATCCCCCACGGGGTGGTGGTCCGCTGGGGGTACGCTTCCGTGGGAATCGGGATGTTGCAGTTTGGGTGTCT
>NT_176492.1:4301-5377 GCF_000188095.3 Bombus impatiens
TTGGAATCGTACGTGACAAAATGTAAACAAAATGTAAATTCCGTATTTCGACTTAGTTTTTATCGGTCCTGTGTTTCTGCTGAGCTAGCGTCTAGGAAATTTGAAACATTCCACGCTGATCTAGTCCTTTCCGCGAGAGATTTCCACGTGCTGTACCGTGGGAATTACTGGTGTTTCTTCGGCGCGTGCAAGGGCTGGTGGCTACAGCATCATTATCATTTCAATGTTTGCTCGGGCAACACACGCAATTCCGCTGCTCTCCCATAACAAGGACCTCCTCCTTCGAGTTATTTTTCGTAAGTTTGGATATTCGCATATTATGGTTGTTTTTGTGATTTTGATCGTTTTTCCTTTTGTTATTTCCCTAGGCTTCGGTGATCGTCGTTCGAACAATGTTTGCGGAGTCATTTCCATCAGAGGTTCCTATCCAGACTTCCCTGGTACGTATTTAGTCTTGTTTTTAGTCCGCTTGATTCGTTTTGTTTCGTTTTATTTAAAATATACTGTGTTGTTTTCAGCGCAAGCGAAAGAGGGATTCCGAAGAACCCATGGGCGACTCGGGAAGACCCATCAAACGCATGTATAGGAAAAGATAATGATAGTTTAGTAGAGGTATGTTTTTCAAAATTGTTATATGATTAGATATTTTCTGCTTAAATTAAAATAATACACTTGTATCACGTTAAACTGTGTTTCGGGATGACATTTTTACATCAACGTTATTGTTTTTGTATTCGTAATGACGCAATTTTCTTTGATACTAGTGCTTCAAAAAAATAATTAAAAGTCAATAGATCTTGTTCATATAGTTGAATTGAATGTAATTTAATATATTATTTTTACAAGATTTATATTCCATATACATATACATTTATTTAGTTACTATTCTCTGCTTATTTCATACGAATTTCATAGTCTACAGCCTACTTTATCTATTATGTGTGTAACTTAATATCATTGGAATAATCATTTTTGCATCAACATTAATGTACGTGCCAAATAGTACGTGCAATACACCTTCATACACTATTGATTATTTCCTGTAAATGAAGAATTTTAATATAATGTACAAAATA
>NT_176492.1:5421-5629 GCF_000188095.3 Bombus impatiens
GATTGTCGCACATATATTTAAAAATTAATTGGATTAAAGTATTTTTCAAAAATTCTTAGAATGTAAGGCCAACGTAAGATTATACACGGAACTAGTTTCAATTTTCGCGCGTAAGACTACGTCATAAAGATAGGGGAGGGGGTATAGAAAGCGGACTTCAAACGCGCAGCGTAGACTTCCCTTAGTCATCTTACGACTGTGCTGTGAG
>NT_176493.1:0-872 GCF_000188095.3 Bombus impatiens
TATAACGTATTACGTCATAACGTTATGCCGTATGACGTTACACCATATAACGTAATACGTTTTAACGTTATACCATATGACGTTATACGATATAACGTAATACGTTATAACGTTATACCATATGACGTTATACGTTCCATCGTAATGCCATATAACGTATTACGTTATAACGTTATGCCGTATGACGTTACACCATATAACGTAATACGTTTTAACGTTATACCATATGACGTTATACGATATAACGTAATACGTTGTAACGTTATACCATATGACGTAATACGTTCCATCGTAATGCCATATAACGTATTACGTTATAACGTTATGCCGTATGACGTTACACCATATAACGTAATACGTTTTAACGTTATACCATATTCGTAATACGTTTCAACGTTATACCATATGACGTTATACGATATAACGTAATACGTTATAACGCTATACCATATGACGTAATACGTTACATCGTTATACCATATTACGTATCACGTTATAACGTTATGCCGTATGACGTTACACCATATATCGTTATACGTTTTAACGTTATACCATATGACGTTATACGATATAACGTAATATGTTTTAACGTTATACCATATGACATTATACCATATAACGTAATAAGTTATAACCTTGTAGCATATGACGTTATACCATATAACGCGATACGTTATAACGTTATACCACATAACCTTATACAATATAACGTAATACGTTATAACGTTACAGCATATAACGTGATACGTTATATCGTTATACAATAGTACGTAATACGTTATAACGTTATACCATATGACGTTATACCATATAACGTAATACGTCATAACGTTATACCATATGACGTAATACGTTACATCGTTATACCATAT